>NW_020174709.1:78007-115815 GCF_003031525.2 Neophocaena asiaeorientalis asiaeorientalis
CCTCTTCGGCAGGTCCAGACTTTTCCCCGGACTCCCTCCCGGCTAGCCGTGGTTCACTAACCCCCTGCAGGCTGTGTTCAGGCCGCCAACCCCAGTCCTCTTCTGGCGCTCCGACCGAAGCCTGAGCCTCAACTCACAGCCCCGCCTGCCCCGGCGGGTGAGCAGACAAGCCTCTCGGGCTGGTGAGTGCCGGTCGGCACCGGTCCTCTGTGAGGGAATCTCTGAGCTTTGCCGTCCGCACCCCTGTTGCTGTGCTCTCCTCCGCGGCTCCGAAGCTTTCCCTCTTCACCACCCGCAGTCTCCGCCCGCGAAGGGGCTTCCTAGTGTGTGGAAACTTCCTCCTTCACGGCTCCCTCCCACTGGTGCAGGTCCCGTCCCTATCCTTTTGTCTCTGTTTATTCTTTATCCTTTTGCCCTACCCAGGTACGTGGGGGCGTTTCTTGCCTTTTGGGAGGTCTGAGGTCTTCTGCCAGCGTTCCGTAGGTGTTCTGTAGGAGTTGTTCCACGTGTAGATGTATTTCTGGTGTATCTGTGGGGAGGAAGGTGATCTCTGCGTCTTACTCTTCCGCCATCTTCCCGGAACTCGATTCATACCTTTTTTACATGACCACCTTGGTTTTAAAAATCCTTGCTTTCTGGAACAACAAACTGCCCCAGAATCATCTTGAATATTTCTTGCTCTATACCTATAATTAAGAATTCCTCTGAGAATCCCTGATGCTGTTTATTGGAAAATGGCTTTTGGAGCTCACCATCTGGGCCCCAGTAGTAATCATTGCTACTAGTTTGTCATTTCTATTAGGCTTTATCAATGTACAAATTTAGGAAATATCTGTTTTTTAAAGAGAAACAAATCCTGAATTCGTACTGATTTTTTGATTCAAATTTAAGGCTCTAGTCACCTTACTTAAGCTCTTTTATTTTATATTGCATCTCTTTACTCTTATGATGAAAATTTTGGTTCCTAATATTACCCTAATTAAATTACATATCTGTTTTCTTCTGCAATATACCTATAATACTTTCAAAATAATAATAATATCTTTCGATAACAGCAAGAGTACCAAATGAAGTTTAGAATTTCTTTATGTTTTCTTTAGTTTGTATCCCACTAGGAATGTATGTCAAATTATTGTGCTTTCAAATAACTTAATTAATTCATTTCTTCCTGTTGCTATACCACCAACTATATATTGTATAATTAGGTACATTTGTTTCATTTGCTTTAAGATTTTATGACTTTTTTCTGTTCTGATTTAATATTTGTAACTGTGGAAAATATTTATGTGATGCCATAGTCAAAATCATGTTCACATTACATTCACAGAAATTTCACTTCCATTCTTATCCCTTTTCTCTGTTGCAGAGAGGGACAGAGAGAGAGATGGAGAGAAGGGGAGGAGAGAAGGAAAGGAGAGGGGAGAAGAGAAGAGGAACGAGGAGGAGAAGAGGAGAGGAAAGGGGACAGGAGGAGAGAATTTCTACCTCTTCTTACTTCTTATGCTGTTCTGCACTATTCTGAATTTTGCTTTTGTCACTTAAAAATTTACCCTATTACCACTCTGTGTCAGTGTAGTGAGGTCTTCCTCATTCCTTTTCAGAGCTGCATAATACAGTCAGCATATTTTATTACATTTAAAGACATTTTGCATTAAGGATAATATTTCCTTTTTATATTTTTCCATATTTCTATTGGGCTGTTGGTCTTCTTCTTCACAATAATTAGCATTTTGTGGGAAAAATTGCAAACATTTTCCCAAGACTCTATTTGGCTTTGGAGTTTTCATTTGAAAGATTTTGGCCATTCAAGAACAATTAACCACAATCTGCTGTAACCAATATTTGTGGTATTCTAGGGAAGAAATTAGTACTATATATATATGTATATGTAATATATATTAATATATATATAAATATATATAAATTAGTACTATATATATGTACTTCATTATACATATTTTACTATGTTATATGCCTCATTTATTTTCACTAATTCTTTGTGTGATTACACATTCTTTGCTGTGGATATGGGTTTCTTTTTAAATAGATAAATCCTATTCTTAGAATGAACTGTTCAATTGCTTTGCCCATTTTTCTATAGGATTGCCTTTTCTTTTTCATTTGTAGAATTTTAAAAATAAATTGTGAATATGAAATCTTTGATATGTGTATCTTTTCCTATTTAGTCACTTGCCCTTTAACTTTGTCAATGGTGTTTCTTGTTTGTTTTGTTTTGTATGAACAGAAGGTGTTAATTTTTTTTTTTTAAAAAAGATGTTGGGGGTAGGAGTTTATTAATTAATTAATTTATTTTTGCTGTGTTGGGTCTTCGTTTCTGTGCGAGGGCTTTCTCTAGTTGTGGCAAGTGGGGGCCACTCTTCATCGCGGTGCGCGGGCCTCTCACTGTTGTGGCCTCTCTCGTTGCGGAGCACAGGCTCCAGATGCGCAGGCTCAGTAGTTGTGGCTCACGGGCCTAGTTGCTCCGCGGCATGTGGGATCCTCCCAAACCAGGGCTCGAACCCATGTCCCCTGCATTAGCAGGCAGATTCTCAACCACTGCGCCACCAGGGAAGCCTGGTGTTAATTTTAATGAAGTCCAATTTATCAAAATGTCTTTTATGGTTACAGCTTTTGGTGTCATATTTATGAAATATTTACATGGTCCAAATAGGCAAAGAAGTTCTTTGTTTTCTTCTAAAAGTTTTAATTTTACTTTAACCTTTTAAATTTAGATTTGAAATCCATCTAGAATGGACTTTTTTGTTTATGGAGTGAGTTGAAGGTAATTAAGCACTATTTGACTCTATGCTATCAAATTGATTTAGCTCAATTTATTGACAAGGTGATAATTTCTACAATAATATCATCTTTGTCATAAATAAGGTGACTGTATTTATGTTGGTCTTTTTCTGGATTTAATTCTATCCTATTCATCAATATGTCTGTTCTTGCACCAAAACCACTCAGTTTTAATTAGTGTAGATTTAAAACAGGTCTTGGTATATGGCAATTTCACTCTTTCAGTTTTTGTCTTCTTCAAGACTTCCCTGGCTATTCTTGGTCCTTTGAGTTTCACTCTAAATTTTAGAATCAGCTTATCAATTACAACAATATCTTGCTGAGATTTTGATTGTGATTGCATTGAATTTATGGATCAGTTTGAAGAGAATTGACATTTTCACAATATTGAAAATAGCAGTCAACGAACTTGGTATTCCTCCCTCTTTCACGATATATTTGGTCTCTTAAATTCTTGAACACATTTTATTAGTTTAATCCCAAGATGCTTTATTTTTATGCCATTATAAATGATATTTTTAATTTTATTTTTATGAGTTCTTTGCTGATATATAGATATATAATTGGTTTTATATGTAATACTTTGCTTCCAAAACAACCTTCCAAGTTTTTATAATTCTTTTTCCTTCCCTATCCCCCAGCCCTAATTGCATCTTATAGTGACTATCCTGTATCATCTCAGTGTTTCTTTTTCTACCTTTTTGTATCCTGTGATACAAATTATCTGTTAAACTAATTATCGTCATTAAATTACCTATGTTAATAGAGACCAATATTGAAAACATTATTGGCTGAAGTATCAAGTAAGAAGAAAAGCAAATCTAGAAAGGAAATAAAGGTGATAAAATACTTTAATACACTTTATTGTTGTCTTAAAAGAAACAGCTAGGACAAACAAAAAGAAAAAGAAAGTATATTTATAGCAAATCAGACCTAAATTCAAGGCAATATCAACATGAGTGAATAGGGTTTAAGATTAAGGAGAGGACTTATGTTAAATTACTTGCCTTCTTAGGGGGAGGATACAGATAACAATAAGTTGAAGAACTTAGTTGTGGTAAGTATACATGATCATGCATTTTAGATTAAGAATAACCACCATAAGAATAAAAGTAGGAAGTATAACTTTGAAACCAGAAAAAAATTCAATCTCTTCATTGGGAAATGGAATAGAGGGGGAAAAGAAAATAAATAAATATAAAACATAAAATATGATGGCATAAATGGGCCCTAAAACATGGATTAAAATTAATATAATAATAATTTTAATAATAATATTTTGCTTTGTAAAATACACATGTAAAATAAAACAAAAAAGATATAAAATGGTTGGAAATAAAATAATTCTAAGGTATATGCTGTGCAATTGCAAACAAAAGGACACCACAATGAGAAGCCTGCACACCACAAGGAAGAGCAGCCCTCACTCGCTGCAACTAGAGAAAGCCTACGCACAGCAATGAAGACCCAACACAGCCTAAGTAAATAAATAAATAAATAAATAAATAAATTTATTAAATAAAAGGGAACTGGAGTGTCAGCATATGGCAAAATAATATTTATGACTACATTTTTCTCAACGGACAAGAAGAGTATATCATAAATGGAACAATAAAACATAAGATAAAACCTTCATAAACATATAAGCAACACACAATGTACCTTTAAATATCATATAGCAAAGTTTTATGAAGTTGCAAGAATAAAGAGTCCTATTAACAATTGCATTTTGATATTTAACATATTCACCTCAGAAATCAATAGATTAAGTGAACAGAAATCAATGAAAAAGAGAACAAAAATAGGAAATAAAAATAAAATTGAGAGCTAATTCATTGAAAAGCTTGATAAGAAAGACCTCTAGCGAGACTGATAACACAGAAAAGAAAATACAGTTAAATAAGTTATAGAATAAAAGAAGAGAAATAACTGTGGAGACACATGACAATAAAAATAAAAAATATTACAAACACCTACATACTCATATATTTGTCAAGCTATATTATTTCTGAAAAAATATATATAAGATGCCAAAACTATCATAAGAAAGAACTTGAATAGACTAATAAATATTGTGTAATTTTTTTGGCCACACCCCGCAGCATGCTGGTCTTAGTTCCCCGACCAGGGATCAAACCCATGCCCCTTGCAGTAGAAGCGCAGAGTCCTAATCACTGGACTGCCAGAGAATTCCCTAAATATTATATAATTTTTAAACTTTTGTTTGAAATATATAGCATAATACATAGAAGTATCCAAACCTTAAGTGAATAGTAGAGTAAATTTTTGCAAAGGAAGAACCACCTAGATCAAGAAATACACATTACCAGCATCCCAGATGCCTCCATCAAGGCCCTTCCCAGTGAAAAACACCTATCTTCCAAAGGAACTACTCTCCTGACTTTGATCACTATAGATTACTTTTGACTATTTTTGACTTAATAGAAATGAAACCATATTTTATATTTATATATATGGCTTTTTCCATTCAATATTATATTTCTGGCATTCATCCAAGCTACAGAAGTTAGTACAAATTAGTTCATTTTCACTGTTGTATAGTATTCCATTCTACTCATGGTGGGCATTCATGTTGTTTACAGTTGGGGCTATACACAATTTTACATTACTTCACAATTTTCTCTCTTTTTTCTTTTAAAGAACAAATTTATTTTATTTTAATTAATTTACTTTTGGCTGTGTTGGGTCTTCGTTGCTGTGCATGGGCTTTCTCTAGTTGTGGTGAGCAGGGGCTACTCTTCATTGTGGTGCGCGGGCTTATTGTGATGGCTTCGCTTGTTGCAGAGCATGGGCTCTAGGCGTGCGGGCTTCAGTAGTTGTGGCACGCAGGCTCCGTAGTTGTGGCTTGTGGGCTCTAGAGCGCACGCTCAGTAGTTGTGGCACACGGGCTTAGTTGCTCCGTGGCATGTGGGATCTTCCTGGACCAGTGGTCGAACCCATGTCCCCTGCATTGGCAGGCGGATTCTTAACCAGTGTGCCACCAGGGAAGCCCCACAATTTTCTCTTTTTAAAACTAATTTTGCCATCCTAGAATAAATTGTCTGTGATTGGGATGAATTGTTTTGAGCTGTAGTTTTAAGTTTAATTATTATGCTTTCATCTACTATTTTTATAATCTTTTTGTGTTAAAATTAGGATTTAGCATTTGAATTATTATGTTAACTTTTTATAACATACTGAATAGCTTGTCTTTATTTGTTACATATTACAGAACATTGAAATGAACCTTATATTTAGAGGATTACAAACTCTGTAAAGGATATGTACTGAATTCATTTTAGAGTGACCAAGATTGCCTTAATGTTTCACTTGGCTTGACTAACTTTAGACAGGTTTCTTCCTGAGTATGGGTCCCTGATCTTTCTGTTCTTAGAGCATTTACTTTAGAAAATTTGCAATTATAAATTCTTTCTCTTCTCCTTTAGAGGTAACTCTTCTTTCCAGTTTTCCAACTCACAAATATCTTTCTCAAGGACCTGGGAGTCATTTCTTTAAAATGTAATCATCAAGAAAGATAGTGCCCTTGTCTGCTAATCTCTGTGGGAGCGTATGAGCCTAACTTCATGAGAGTCAATTAGCAAATATAGGTGGACTAATCATATTGACCAATCTTTCCCTAATGTCCTCCAGTGCTTAACTAGTAGCTCACTCCAGCACTTAAAAATTCTCCTGCCGTTTGTTTCAGGGCAGTTGAGTTCAGTCTCTCTCCACTGTTGTGATAGTCTTGACCCAATTTCAATAGCATTGAATAAAATCTTCCTTGCCTGTTTAACTTGTCCAGTGCAATTTTTCTTTGACAAAAGAGATCACTATTTGGTTAATTTTTAATCCTCCATGGTTATCTGTTAGGTCACCTTCTCCTGGGCCTTTTGAATATATTTTAATCACTTTGCTGGGTCAGAAAAATTACATTTTTCTCAAGAGGTCATCAGTTCACATGAGCATTCCACTTCTCTGTCATTTCTACCTTTTTACCTTGTTCTAATAAGAGAGTTGATTAATCTAATTCCTGACCTTCATCTACTCACTTTGAGGTGTCCCATTATAAATTATCATAGCAAACCTTGTGTTTAATCTATTCTGTTGCTTGAAATTTTAGTAGTTTTCATTTTCATTTGTTGTTCACTCTTGCACCTAATGTCCTGGAATTGGCTTCAAAGTACACATATCCAGTCAATTCCTTAATCATCATTAGTCAAGCACTATTCGTCTAAAGAGAAAAAGGAATCCCAACCTCCCCAGTTAGATCTAGCCATTCACAGGGGTGGGGGAGAATGACCTGGCAGCAAGTCTGGCCTCTTCGTCGTGATCCACTGGCTTCTCCAACAAGAATAGTCTTCTTCCTTTGTGGTTCCTCCATATGCTTTCCAATACAATAGATTTACCCTCTACTCAGTGCTGTCCACTTATTATTTTTATACTTGTCCCAAGTCCCTTTTATCCTCTACAACATTTCCCTAACCTTTACAATAAGAAAGCACAGAGGGAGACAAACTCTAATATTTTATTCTTTTTCAGTTCAGAAGCCATTTCCTCAAGCTGAGACTTTGAAATACCCCAAGGGAGAGATAAAGCAATCCCAAGGTTCCCAGTGTCAGGGAGGAAAAATCATTTTCCTTCTACTCTTCCAGGTTCTTGGCTGAGAACCCCCCTGTAATAAAAGATGGATTAACAGGAGAAAAACAAACAGAAGTTTAATATCATATATACCTCCTGTATACATGGAAGAGACCCAGGGAAACAATAACTCCCAGATAGGACCCAAGCTGCCATCTTAAATACCATCTCCAGCTAAAAACAAAAGAAAGATGTTGGCCAGTTATGGGAGGTTTTCAGGCAAAGCACAGTAAACAAGGGTATGGTTGTGATGCAGATTTAAGTCATTGTCTTCTCCATTGATAAGAGTTTCTAGAGATTTAGAGTCATCCTCCTCTTCCTGGTACAGTGTGGGAGACACCCTTACAAATGGAGAGTTCCCTAATAAATGTAAATGTCTCTTACAAAAGGGTTACTTTTACTACTCATTTTCAGAGCTTTTCCCATGTCTGCAGCTGCTTAAAAATAATCAGCTCAAAATAATCCTTATGCCAAAAAGGAGTATTTGAGGGTGCTATTCTGCTTCCCTTCACCAGCTTCAATGAAGTCAAGCATATTGCCAACCACACCCTTCTTCCTTATATTTGTTGGCTCTGACTCAACAGGTCTTTTTCTTTACGTAAAAATTAATGTCAGAAATAAAGTAATCAGCTGTTTGATACTTCCATGTGAACTTGGTAACCCAGTATTATTCAGCTAATAAATGAATGTAACTCCACTCCAAGATATTAGAACACTCTTACTTGGCCGTTGTACATGGACTTTTTCTTCCTCCTTATAAAAAGAGATTTGAAAGAAAAAGTTTTTAATGTACTTATCCCTAGTTTTCCTGCCTAAAATAGTACTTTAATTTTCTACTTTGGAGGCACCTGATCCTAAGAAGAAATTTATGTCTGAAATCTAGTCCTCTAAGTGCCATTTATTTGTTCTTAAAACAGATGAATTGGTACCTGCAGTGTTAGACCCAAACGGTCTCCGAGGGATTCCAACTCGCCCAAGAACCGCCAAGAGTCGAGAGCCCTTGCAACACGCAAGAGGTTTATTAGGAGCCGATGCACCGGGGTTCCCTGAACCTCACGCAGGAGGCCGATGGGGAACCCCTAAAAGCGGAATCACATACTTTTTATAGGTTTATTTACTCATAGGGCGGGTCTATTCTCACAATGATTGGGTAAATGTGGTGACTTTTGAATTCATTGGCTTAGGAACTTTTGCCCCACCTTCTGGCCGTTACAGTTGTTCGTTCATTGTGGCGGTTAGGGCGTATACCTGTTACGGGCAACTGGAAAATTACCCGCTGGCTGGAAAGTCCCCGTCAACTGAAAAACTCCAAGAATTGGTTTCGATAGGGAGAAGAATTGGTTTCGATAGGGAGAAGGAGTGGCGCACGATAGGGAGAAGAATTGGTTTCGATAGGGAGAAGGAGTGGCGCAAGAGGTTGGTTTACGGGAACAAGTGAGGGGGTGGAAAGTCCCTAAAGGCCCCACAATATGAAGCTTTTTTTCATTAACTAGACAAATTTATTATTTTTCCCTTTATGTTTTTATATCAATTTAAAATTTTAGAAACATACTCCTAATCCAAGGAGTAGGTAAACATTCACTTACATTAAGTTCTAGGGTTTTTTTTCAGGTTTTTATTTTTCACCTTTAACTTTTTTAAGGTGTACCTTGAAGTGTATTTTTTGTAAGGTATGAGGTGCTTTCCTAAATTTCTCTTCTTTCCTCAAATGTATGGTTACTTTCCTGAATACCATTTTTAAATGATCTATCCCTTCCAACTCATTTGAAAGTCCATTTTTAAAATGGTCCATATCCTTATTAATTCAGGCATATATCTAGACTTTTATTCTGTTATAGTCAAGTACTTATTTCTTTTTATGTTTTGAAATATGGCAGAATAAGCCACCATTCATTCTTCTTTTCCAAAATATACTTTAGTGTTTCAACTCTTTACTCTTCTGAAGGAAATCCAGTCTCTTATTGAGATATTAATTTTCATCTCTCCAAATCATAATAGGAAATTAATTTTAATTTAAGAATAAGTGAAATCATACAAATAACAAAATTTATCGTTCAAAAAAAGAGTTTATCTCTTCCTTTTGTTTGTGTAGTTTTGCATGACCCTTAATATAGAGTTTCGTACCTTTCTTGATAAAGGCTCTCATATTATATTTAAAGCATATTGAGAGTTGTGTGATATATAAATCAGTGGCCATATGTCTTGGTCCACTCAGGCTGCTATTAAAAAATACCACCGGGGCTTCCCTGGTGGCGCAGTGGTTGGGAGTCCGCCTGCCGATGCAGGGGGCGCGGGTTCGTGCCCCGGTCCGGGAGGATCCCACGTGCCGCGGAGCGGCTGGGCCCGTGAGCCATGGCCGCTGGGCCTGCGCGTCCGGGGCCTGTGCTCCGCAACGGGAGAGGCCGCAGCGGTGAGAGGCCCGCGTACCACAAAAAAAAAAAAAAAAAAAAAAACACCGACTGGGTGGCTTATAAAAAACAAATTTATTTTTCAGAATTGTAGAGGCTAGGAAGTATGAGATCTCCATGCCAGCATGGTTGGGTGAGGGCCCTTTTCTAGGTTACAGACTTCTTGTTATGTCCTCATGCCATAGAAGGGGCAAGGACCCTAATCTCATTCAGAGCCCTCATTACCTAATCACCTCCTAAAGACTCCACCTATTAATAGCAACCCACTGGGTATTAGGATTTCAAAACGAATTTTGGAGAAACACAAGCATTCAGATCACAGCACTACATGAATGGAAAAAAAAAGCCCACCAAGCCCCTTCCCTTCCTCAGGTTGCTATAGATCAGCCAAACCTCTCCCATGGGTTTACAGTTGTGTCTTTACCATAAATCACGGTGTTTTAAAATATAACTTGTATGTACCATTTTGCACTTACTTTGTTTATTGCTCAACAATTTACCTTAGTTATATTTACAAATCAATACACATATATCAATCACAAACTTATGTAATTACTGAAGAGTATTGCATGATATACTGTGGTTTTTGTCAATACCCACTTGATAGACATTTAGCTTTTATCCCATTTTTCATGACTACAAATATCAATGCAAATAAACAAACAAAACATTTTCGTGTCTGCCTCCTAGGGGACAAGCCTCTAGTGTAAATACTCAGAAGTGGAATGGCTGCGTCATAAAATAAGTGCTTTTTTATTTTAAAATATTCTACTAATTGCTCTCCAAAGTAGTTTTAGAAATTTACTCTCCAATCAGCAAAGTTTGAAATAATTTCTTCTTCACACATCAGTCTCTTCTCAATATTATTAAACTTTTAAAATGTTTATTTCTCCATTTTTTTCACAGCAGTGACCAACACTTTATTCCTAAGAGAGTGGACATTAGAAAGTAATGTTATGCCAGTTCACAGTTTCAGGTGATCCAATTTCCAGTGTTACTGTTCAAAGTATATTATCACTTAGAAGGTGTTTCATGTATCAGCCAGGATGCACACTTCATTCTGTACATAAGTAAAACAATATCTAAGGCATACCTGGTTGATACAGGAGTGGTTAACAGATTCTCAGTTAATGATTCTCAAATATGAAGCTTATTTATTTATTTATTTATTTTAGTAACTTACCCAGTTTGAGTTAGGTCAAACCAAGACAAAAATCTAGGATTTCTGATACTCAGAGCAATATTGTTACCAGCCATATGAAGCTGGCTTTTGACCCAAGAAAATGATGCACAACTAAAAATTATAGTGCTCTGTGTGATGCAGTGACAATCTTATAATATACCTTTTGTAAGGAGAGTAATTCTCAAAAGCCAGAAATGGGTAAAATTATGGAGACTTAGCAAGTAGTTCATTCTTACACATTCTGTGGGTATAGGAAAGTGTTCTTACTTAATTACGTAAGCAACAATTGTTAACCTGTTAATTTTTAATATAATTGTTATGGTTAATCGACTAATGATGTTTGGTTTTTTATTTGTTTATATTTAGTGATTTTTTTCATTCTATAAGTAGTGCACATTCATTTTTGGTAACATAGGAAATATTCAAAATTATATTTTTAAGTTGTCTTATAAACATTTAAAGAACATCACTACTAACATTTTTATTCATTATTTTTGTGTATGATTGTGTGAAAAATATATCCATACATGTTGACATATTCTTCAGAATTATATTTTATACTCAGTGTGGTTTTTCATTCTGCCTTCTTACACATTCATGGATAAACGAATGTGTACACTTATATATGCATATACATTTACATACCTATGCATAGCGTACATAGCCTTCAATACATATTTACCTATAAATATATACATATGTATTACTTTTATATACATATGTACCTGAATATATATATGTAGAGACATTTTATTACATCATTATATAGTCTGAAATGGAGGATACTAAGGTAGAGTTGTTAAGAACAAAGCATATAAAATCTTTGGTTTGACTTCTGGCTCTGTCACTTACAGGTTTTATGACTTTAACAAACATAAGCTACATAATGCTAAGTTTCATGCCATCTTATTATCATTACAGAATGGTAGAAAGTCTTAATTGGGTGCTGATCATTGTTAAATGGGTTAGGTATAAAGTTTTTCCCATTTTATTTTTGATTCAATGTGTTCATTCTGCCAACGTAGCATTACTTCATAAAAAAAGTTGCATTTTTTTCTAAGTTATTTTTTGGATTGATGCATAAGAAGAAATTTTCCTCCATCTTTTTTTTTTTTTTTACACATATATACATTCTTTCTTTAATATTCTTTTCCACTATGGTTTATCCCAGGAGATTGGATATAGTTCCCTGTGCTATACAGTAGGACCGTGTTGTTTATACATGTTATTATTTTTTTTTCTTTCTTCCTTTTTTGGCCATGCTGTGCAGCTTGCAACATCTTAGTTCCCCAACCAGGGATTGAACTCAGGCCCTTGACAGTGAAAGTGCAGACTCTTAACAACTGGACCGCCAGGTAATTCCCTCCATCTTTATTTTCAAATATTTATTTGGCTATATCTGATTGTGTCTCTTTTTAAAATAGTGATATAATTAACATATAACATTATATTAGTTTCAGTTGTACATGATTCAATATTTGTATATATTGTGAAATGATTACCACAATAAGTATAGTTAACATCCCTCACTACACAAGTTTTTTCTTGTGCTAAGAACTTTTAAGACTTATTTTCTTAGCAGCTTTCAAATATACAATACAGTATTAACTATAGTCAACTTGCTGTACATTATTACATCCCCATGACTTATTTTATAACTGGAAGTTTGTACCTTTTGACCATCTTTACCCATTTTTCCCCACCCCCTAACCCCCACCTCTGGCAGCCACAAACCTGTTCTCTGTATCTATCAGTTTGGGTTTTTTTTTTTAGATTCCATATATAAGTGAGATCATACACTATTTGTCTTCCCCTGTCTGGCTTGTTTTACTTAGCATAATGCCCTTAAGTTTCATCCATGTTGTCACAAATGGCAAGATTTCCTTCTTTTTTTATCGCTAAATAATATATATATCTCACATTTTCCTTATGCATTCATCCATTGATGGGTATTTAGGTTGCTTCCATGCCTTGGCTATTGTAAATAATGCTGCAATGAACGTGGCAATGCAGATGTCTTTTCAAGGTAGTGTCTTCATTTCCTTCGGAAATGGAATTGCTGGAACATATAGTGGTTCTATTTTTAATTTTTGAGGAAATTGCATACTATTTTCCATAGTGACTGCACCAATTTACATTCCCACCAACAATGCACAAGGATTTCTTTTTCTCCATATCCTTGCCAAAACTTGTTATTAATTGTCTTTTTGAGATTAGCCATTTTGGGGGAATTCCCTGGTGGTCCAGTGGTTAGGACTCCGCTTTCACTGCCGTGGGTCCGGGATTCAATATCTGTTTCAGGAGCTAAGATCCTACAAGCCACGCACAAAAAAAAAAAAAAAAAAAGACGCCATTTTCACAGGTGTGAGGTGATATCTTATTGTGGTTTTGATTTTACTTTCCCTAATGATTAGTGACGTTGAGCGCCTTATGCACCTGTTGGCCGTCTGCATGTCTTCTGATAGTATCTCTAATGAAAGTGTCCTTGAATCTTTGATCTGCAAAAATCAGTGTTTGAGGTCTTAAAGAAATTTTCTTCTCCTGATATATATATTCACCTGTGCTCCAGTTCTATTTTTTTTTTCCTTCAAGGGCACTGGGAATTTGTAGTGTGAAATAAAATTCATATTTTATAGCAAGACAAGAAAAATTTAAACATAAAATTTTTTTCTCTGCCCTTTGGCCTCCTCTCTCCCGCCTATTGTGCATTGTGTATCTGCATTATGCATTGACCAAACCTCCTCCATTGGCAGAAATATCTATTCAACCATAAAGAGCAACATTATCCTAGCATTAACAAGATAACTCCTTAAAAGATAACATTCCTTCTTGATCCTGTAACAGCCACGATGACGCTTAGATCTGCATTGTGTAAATTGTCAATAATACATCATTTAATGTACAGTCCTCTGTCTCAAAAAACGTATAGAGTATAACTGTGCCTTGACTTCTAATGGGTGGAACAGTTCTCAGAGCTTTCTGAGTTGTTTTTCCCAGGTTATAATCCTCAAATTTGGCTTGAATAAAATTTTCCATTTCTTTCTTAGATTGATTAATTTTCTGTCAACTGTAGAATGAATATTCGTTGTCTTTTATTTAAAAACACCTGTTTCAGCTCATCCCTCCTCGTTTTCATTTTTGTACTTTTCTTCTGTCTTCTACATTCATGGATTTATTCCCTGCCATGCAGATACTGCTTGTAGGGAGGCAAAACTTGCTGTGGCAAAATCTCTTTAACATGTGGATTATTTTCAGCTGAAAACAGTCAATGCCCAAAAGACTCAGGAAGAAAATTTGACCTTCCTCCTAACTGCCTAAAATAATTTAGATAGCAGGTGTGTTCCCAGAATAGATCTATCATTAAAGATATCTGCAAAGAATGTGGGCTAGGTGTGGTGGGGGAAACTCCAGGCAGGGCCTAGAGATCAGAGTCCACTCCACTCTGTGTTCCATTGTCTCTGCCTGGCCCAGCAATTGCCTACATCCTCTTTGAAGTCCCAAACAACTACCCGCAACATCCTCTTTTGTCTTTAGCTGAAGATGATATTCAAGGTGAGGGTTTTGGCTATTTTGGTGAGTTAGTTCTCCTGGGTCTCTCCCATGTATACGTTTTATTAAATTTTGTTTGATTTTTCTCCTGTTAATCGGTCTCATGTCAATTTAATTCTTAGACCAGCCAGAAGAACCTAGACAGGTAGAGGGATTTTTTTCCTTCTCAACACCAAGTGTTTCTTTTGCCAATGTTAAGCTTTGGCAGTAGAGGGTACTGCAGGGATAGTGCAAGGCATAGCAGAGGAAGCGCTTCTCTTGATCTTTTCAAGGTGCTTTAGCTCTTGCTCTCGTGACATGGCTGCTAGCAGTGTATGAGAGACCCAGTTGTACTCACCATTCATTTCTCCAGTACCAAGGAGGATGGTTTCTTGCTCGTCATAGTGGACTACTGGCTGTGAACCAGCTCTGCCTATGGCATCCCAGTGATCTTCTCTACCATCCAGTGGGCTACAGTCAAACCCTCTCCAATGGGATTAAAATCTCAGTCTTGGTTGGGAATGGGGGATCTTCCAAGTCTGTTCTTTCCTTGGATAACCTCCCTCAGTCTTAGGGGGATTAGCTGCTCCCTACATTTGCTATTCCTGTATTCTTGAGTTCCTCCCCAACACCACTATTCACAACTCGTAGTGAGTTTTGTTTTTACTGTCGTGGTTTTTTCCTTTGGATTACTTTATTTTCTCTCACCATTCCCTTTTCAACTCTATGTTCATTTAATTCTGTTCCATTTTATCTACCAATTAATAATTGAATAGTTTTAATTTGAACATAGTATAACTATATGTACATTTTTAATTACAACACAGCAGAGAAAAAAAGTAATTATTTTTAAAGTAATTATGGAAAATATCCATCTAGAGTGAAATATAGTATCGAAGATGTAAGTTATTTTCTACGAACAATGGTGAATTTAAGGAATTATTTTAATATTTGTGATCTATGAAAATTGGGCATTTTCTTGATCAGTAAATATGATCTAACTTAATGGGACATCTGAAATGCAATAAGAACATTAAAATTATTATCAGCTTAATTCCAAAAATTTTTTGACACTTTCTGTTTAAAATATATATATAACATGACTGTTTTCATTTGGAAACTGTTATGTGATTGAGATTCCTTATAGAACCCAAAGCAGGTGCTGATCATGAAATCAGAGGCTTCTGAGAATCTAATATGCATGGATCAATGCTGATGAGAGTCGGCCATTCCTAATAGTTTTATGACAAGAAATATAATTGATTTTTATGCTTCAAATATAACTCATCAAACCGAGAAGAATTAAGATGCTGATAAAACCATCTGTCAACTTTACGCATTTATTGGTAAAGAGCAGGTTTTGTCCTTTTATTTTAAATATAATAATTTTAACATTCATATTAGGGAGAATGTAAAAGAACAGAAGGTACTGTTCACACTTCAGATTTAGAAAGGAACCTAATCTAAAAGTAGAACTATGTCAAACAAGACCTAGTCTACAGAGACCACAACTGGCTGACAGTGACAAGGAAGCAGACACTTGGATGGGAAGAAGTTGCTTGGGAATAAAGTGAAAACACATGGTGCATGTTGTGAAGAAATATATTTTACGAATAGACTTGAGGTTGCAAAACCACAAAAGGACCCAGAATGAAAAATATAAACATTAATCACAATTTGTGCTTGGTCCCTCCTTATACATGTAGATTAATGAAATCATACGAATCAGAATGAAAAGGAATCGTTTTTGGAAAATATTCAAAGAGAGAGATCAAGATTATTCTTAGTGAATAGTTGAAAGTGTTCAAGATGAAAAATATATTTTATATCACCCTTGAATATGATCTGTTAGACCAGTAGTTGTATTTTTGGATACAGACTTGAGTGGTATGCAACAAAAATACCAAACATTATAATGAAGGTGTTAGGGAGGAAGAAATTTTCCTCTACCCTTCTAGGTTCTTCTGGCTGGTCTAAGAATTAAATTGACATGAGACAGATCAACAGGAGAAAATCAAACAAAAGTTTAATAACATGTATACATGGGAGAGACTCAGGAGAAGTGAGTAACTCGCAAACTGGCCAAAACCCTCACCTTGAATACTGTCTACAGCTAAAGAGAGAAGAGGATGTTGTGGGTAGTGGTTTAAGATTTAAAAGTGGAGGAAGGCAGTTCACATGGAGATGGAAAAGCAAATGTTTTGTAAACAAGTATTTTCTGGGCCAGGCAGAGACAATGGGACACAGAGTGGGTTGTGATCTCCAGGTGTTGCCTAGAGTTTCTCTCATCACACCTAGCCCACATTCTTTGCAGATACTGTTACCAGCACTCACAAGTCGGTGCCCAACAAGGGTCCTCGGGCCCAGTGTCACAAGGATAGAACGAGACTGAGTTTGCTTCGAAAGCAAAGGAAGTTTTATTCTTTGATCAAAGAATGGAGACAGGTGAGTTCGTTCTCTAGAGTCTATGCTCTCCCAGACAGGCGGTGGGCGGGGCTGCTTTATAGAGATCTCGTCAGCGGGGAGGGGGCGGGCACAGCTGCAGGTGTGCTGCTCCTGTTCCAGATCGCAGCGCCAGGCGCAGCGTCTCTGCACACTGGCCGCCGCCATCTTGAATGACAGTGTCGGGCGTGGAGCTTCTGCACCCGGAGTGACGAGCTGAGGTGTCGACGTGCAGCCCTTTCTCACTGGCAGCTCTGGTCTGAAGAGCTTGGTGGGAGACCTCTGTGCGCAGCCCGCTGTGAGCAAGTGAAACTAGACTAAGCACAAAGGAAAAGAAAAAAAAGGTTAGACTTCATTTCATTACTCGGATTCTCTTTTTATTTTCCTGGCATTGTTAATGGGCTTTGCCAGCAACACACCCGTCCTCTGTCTTTTGTCCTCATTCTTGAGGGGCGCTGGCCTGAGCAGTCTTGTGTAACTGCTCCCTGATGAGTGTGGGCTTCATTGTAACCGTGGGTGGAGGAGCAGAACTTCTCCCAGCTGCCCTTAATTCTGTTAGCTTGCCCCCAGACCTCGCCCTAACTGTTCCTAGCTCTGAGCGACGCCCATTTGTCTAACCTTTTGGAGACTAAGGACACCAGACAATTTAAGATTCACGGCCCAAATATTCAGCAAGAGAATAATGGTCACATGTCAAATTTTTCCTAAAACTGAAGGTCTCTAGTTCTTTTGCCTCTTGGAAAAAGTGTGCCCTGCCGTCAAGGCTCACTACTGTGGCCTGAATCTCCCTGGTCATGCGTTTGTTGTTTTTAAGCAGAGAAGCTTCAGGTCAGAGAAAGGTTCACACGAGTAGTCAAGGGAGGCCCATTGCCCCGGGTTGGAGGTTGAGACTTAGGGGCCTCTTCACTAGAGTGCGATGTCCCCACGGAGTGATCCCTGCAACTTCAGGGCGTAATGGATGGTTAGGATCACCTCCTGGGGTCCGTTCCCCTTAGGAGTGAGTTGGTCTTGCAGCTGCTGGTTTTCCAGGTGTTTAGGTTCACCCAGTCTCCTGGCTGGAAGGGGTCGAGGGCCGGGTCGGTGGGTTCAGGCAAAACCTGGTTACCATATTCCTTGAGAGCTTTCATGGTTTCTCCTACCTGGAGGGCATACTTGAGTTGTTCCATTTCAAGGGGGTTAAGGTGTCCCTTCTCTCGGGCTTGGGGAATGGCTCTACCATGATTTCAAACGCACTTTAACTTATGCCTTGGAGCTAACAGCACTGGGAGCAGGGCAATTGGAAGCAGCTTAATCCAATTTTCTTGAGTTTCCTGACATAGCTTGGCTAAGGTCCGTTTCAGTGTCTGATGGGATCTCTCTGCTTTCCCCAATGATTGGGGTCTTCAGGCTGAGTGCAAGGTCCATTTTATGCCCAGGGCACTTGCTATCCCCTTTGTCACTTGAGACACAAATGCTGGACCATTATCACTTTGTAGGGATCCTGGGAGCCACAATCTGGGGATTATTTCCTGTAGTAATGCCTTAGCCACTTCAGCTGCCATTTCAGTTCTAGTGGGGAATGCTTCTATACACCCAGAAAACGTGTCTGCTAGTGCCAAGAGATACCTAAAATTGCCTGGGACTCTCAGCATGACAGTGAAGTCAGTCTTCCACTCTTCTCCAGGATATGTCCCTCTGGTCTCAATGGGCTTTATCTGGGAGCCTCTGGGGAGTCTGGTGTTGGAGTTGTTCATTGTGCAGATGAACCAGTCTCAACTCTCTGACTGATTATACTTTTCATGCCAGGAGTTACCATGACCTCAGCTGGCCAGTTATATAGGGCTTCCTTCCTGTAGTGAGTTCCTTGATAAGCCTCCCTGATTGCTTGACAAGCTGCAGTTTGGGGAAAGAAGTATTGCCCATGTTCATTAACTAGCCACCCATGGCCTCCTATATCTCTCTACTGAAGCCCCATTTTCGGGCTTTGTCTAATTCGTCCTTTGTATAGGCTGGGTAGTAGTTGTATGGATCTGGACTCTTTGGTATGAGGGTAATTGCCAACTTACTAGTTCAGGGCTGCACTTTCAACAGTTGCATCTGCCTTGGCCTTGTTTCCCTTTATTACCTCTGCACCCCCTTTTGGTGACCCCTACAGTGAATCACTGCCACACTTCTGGAAGCTGTATTGCTTCTAAGAGTTTCAGTATGCTTAAGCCATGTTTCACCTGTCTGTTATCTGCGGTAAACATAACTTTTTTCTTCCAAATAGCCCTGTGTGTGTGTGTAGGATGGCATACAAATACCAGGAATCTGTATAAATACTTAAGATCTTCCCTGTCCCAAGCTCTAAGGCTCAGATGAGGACTATCAGCTCCACCTTTTGGGCAGAAGTCCCTAGCGGTAGGCTTCGTGCCTCTATGACTTGGGTCTGAGAGATTACTGCATCTCTCACCCTTTTTCCCTCTCTCATAAAACTCCTCCTGTCTGTGAATCATTCCTCTTTGGCATTTGGGAAAGGCTCACTTCCTAGGTTAGGGTGACTGGAATAGACCATGTCTATGATTTCTATACAGTCATGCTCCAAGGACCCCATTTCTGTGGGTAGCAGGGTGGCAGGATTTAGCATATGACAGGTTTTTATGGTAGCCACTGTGTTGTCTAAAAGCATAGCAGTCTTTTTTTAATAGTGGTAAGACTTACCACTATTAAAAAAAGACTGCTAGTAGGTAAATCGTCACATAAGAACATTAGACTTGGAAGAAATAATGAGCTTGTAAGAAAATGCTTAGTGGCAAAAAACTGTTAATTTGTTAAATTTGATAGGCACCAAAAAAAGTCAGTGCATTAAATTTGTGCTGTGAAATATACATGGAAAGGGATTGGTCCTGATGAAAATGAAAATATGCACACAGTTTACTTGTGTGCTCTAGAAAGCTGATCAAAGGATTATGTTGATTTAATGGCATTAATATTGCTAAGCTCTAGGGAAAATGTTTTTATTGATGGAGTCTAAACATCCTCAGGTTCAAAATGGTGGGGTTAAAACCTGTATTGATTTAAAATGTCGAGTACTTCTTCACTGCATTGCACTTTAAGCTATGCAAAAGTTATATATTTTTATTTAACAGGGACCAGAAGGAAAAATGGACAAATAAATGCAATTTGATTTGTTGAAGTCATGGGATTATGAGTACATTTTATTTGTAATTCTATTAATGTTGCTATAATGTAATAAAATACTTAAAAATCTGAAAAAATAAAAGCATAGCCTGAACTTGAATCAACCTTCAAGGGGATAGCTGTGCTGTTCCCTTAGAACTTACTAAAGCCTGAACCTGGGGTGGAGTCCATATAGTGATTGGCTGACCATACTTAACTTTTCAGCTTCCTTTACCAGGGTTCTAGTAGTTGCTAGTAGGCAAGGAGGTCATCCCTTAGTGGTTTGATCTAATTGTTTAGAGAAATAAGCAACCACCTGAGTAAGGGGTCCCATTTTATAAGCTAAAATACCTCAGGGGCAATTCCCTTCCTCTCATGAATGTAAAGGTCGCAGGGTTTAGCTAAATCTGGGAGGACTAGGGAAACAGCCTGAAGTAATTGCTTTTTCACTTCTTAAAAGGCCCTTTCACATTCTGAATTCCATTCAAAAGGATCATCATCCTTTCAAGTTTTCATCTAGCGGCCTAGCTATTAGACCATAGTTAGAGATCCAGATGTGGGAAAACCTGGCCATCCCCAGGAAACCCCTAAGCTGTCTTCTAGTTTTAGCAGGAGTGAGGCTGCAAATGGCTTCTTTCCTTTCCTGGGGTGGGCTTCTCTGACCTTCTGTGCGAGTGAAGCCTAGGTAGGTCACTCTAGTTTGTGATATTTGAGAGTTTTTCTTGGACACCTTCATCAGCTAGGTGGTTTAGGGCGGTTACAGTATTTTTGTCTGAGGCCTCCTTAGTAGGGTTGGTGATCAGAATATCCTCTACATACCAGAGGAGGGTTCTTTTAGGTCTTTAGCTAAAGTTTCCCCAAAGATGGTGGGGGAATTTTTTGGAAAACTTGGAACAGAACTGCCCAGCAATATTGTTTTTGTTTTTTCTTGTTTTCTTTTTTTTTTTGGCCTTGCCGCACAGTTTGTGGGATTTTAGTTCCCCGACCAGGCATTGAACCCAGCCCCTTGGCTGTGACGATGCAGAGTACTAACCACTCGATCACCAGGGAATTCCCTGTTTTTTTTGTTTTCTGGGGTTTTTTTGGTTTGTTCTTTTAATTGAAGTATAGTTGATTTACAGTATTCTGTTGGTTTCAGTTGTACAGTGTAGTGATACAGGGTTTTTGTTTTGCAGATTATATTCCATTATAGATGATTACAAGATGTCGGATAATATCCCCTGTGTTATACAGTAACTCCTTATTGTTTATCTATTTTATGTATAGTAATTTGTATCTGTTAATCCCATACTCCTCATTTGCCCCTCCCCCCCACCCCTTAGAAAAGAAACTTAAAGTTACCAATGTCTGTGAGTCTATTGCTGTTTTGTATGTACATTCATTTGTATTATTTTTTTAGATTCCATATATAAGTGATATCATATAGTATTTGTCTATCTCTGTCTGACTTATTTCACTGAGCAAAATATTCTCTAGCTCCATTCATTTTGCTGCAAATGGCAATATTTCATTCTTTTTTATGGCTGAGTTATATTCCATTGTATATCTATAAATAATATATACACCACATCTTCTTAATCCAGTAGTCTGTTGATGGGCACTTGGGTTGTTTTTATGTCTTGGCTGTTTAAATAGTGCTGCTATGAACATTGGGGTGCATGTATCTTTTCGAATTAAAGTTTTTGTTTTCTCAGATATATACCTGGGAGGGGAATTGCTGGATCATATGGTAGCTCTATTTTCAGTTTTTTAAGGAACCTGCACACTGTTCTCCACAGTGGCTGCACCAATTTACATTCCCACCAACAGTGCAAGAGGGTTTCCTTTTCTCCACACCCTCTCCAGCATTTATTATTTGTAGACTTTTTGATTGTAGCCATTCTGACTGGCATGAGGCGATATCTCATTGTGTTTTTTTTTTTTTTTGCAGTACACGGGCCTCTCACTGTTGTGGCCTCTCCCGTTGCGGAGCACAGGCTCCAGACGTGCAGGCTCAGCAGCCATGGCTCACGGGCCCAGCCGCTCCGCGGCATGTGGGATCTTCCCGGACAGGGGCACGAACCCGTGTCCCCTGCATCGGCAGGGGGACTCTCAACCACTGTGCCACCAGGGAAGCCCCTCATTGTGGTTCTGATTTGCATTTCTCTAATAATTAGTGATGTTGAACATCTTTTCCTGTGCCTGTTGGCCATCTGCATGTCTTCCTTGGAGAAATGTCTGTTTAAGTCTTCTGCCTATTTTTTGATTGGATTGTTTTTTTGATGTTGAGTTGTATGAGCTGTTTGTATATTTTGGAAATTAAGTCCTTGTCAGTTGCATCGTTTGCAAATATTTTCTCCCATTCTGTATGTTGTCTTTACATTTTGTTGATGGTTTCCTTTGCTGTGCAAAACCTTTTAAGTTTAATTAGGTCCTATTTGCTTATTTTTGCTTTTATTTCTTTTGCCTTGGGAGACTGATCTAAGAAAATATTGCTATGATCTATGTCAAAGAATGTTTTGACTATGTTCTCTTCTAGAAGTTTTATGGTGTCATGTCTTACATTTAGGTCTTTAAACCATTTTGAGTTTGTTTTTGTATATGATATGAGGGAGTGTTCTAATTTCATTGTTTTATATGTAACTGTCCAGGTTTTCTAACACCATTTGTTGAAGAGACTGTCTTTTCTCCATTGTATGTTCTTGCCTCCTTTGTCATAGATTAATTGACTGTAGGTATGTGGATTTATTTCTGAGTTCTCTATTCCATTGCATTGATATATTTGTCTCTTTTTATGCCAACACCACACTGTTTTGATTACTGTAGCTTTGTAGTATGGTCTGAAGTCTGGAAGGGTTATACCTCCAACTTTGTTCTTTTTTCCTCAGGATTTCTTTGGCAATTCTGGGGGTTTTATGGTTCCATATAAATTTTAGGATTAGTTGTTCTAGTTCTTTGAAAAATGTTGTCATGGGTAATTCAATAGGGATTGCAATAAATCTATAGATTGCTTTGTGTAGTATGGCCATTTTAACAATATTTTTCCAGTAGAAGGGCATGGGATATCTTTCCATTTCTTTGAGTCATCTTCGGTTTCCTTTATCAGTGTTTTATAGTTCTCAGTGTATAGGTCTTTCACTTCCTTGGTTAAGTTTATTCCTAGGGTTTATTTATTTATTTGTTTATTTTTGACTGCATTGGGTCTTCATTGCTGTGCACGGGCTTTCTGTAGTTGCGGCGAGTGGGGTCCACTCTTTGTTGCAGTGTGCAGACTTCTCACTGCGGTGGCTTCTCTTGTTGCGGAGAATGGGCTCTAGCTGCGTGGGCTTCAGTAGTTGTGGTGTGCGGGCTTCAGTAGTTGTGGCTCGCGGACTCTAAAGTGTAGGCTCAGTAGTTGTGGCGCTAGGGCTTAGTTGCTCTGTGGCATGTGGGACCTTCCCATATCAGGGCTTGAACCGGTGTCCCCTACATTGGCAGGCGGATTCTTAACCACTGTGCCACCAGGGAAGCCCTTCCTTGGTTTTTTAAACGAGATTTTAAACGGTTTGTTTGTTTGTTTGTTTTTAAAATATATTTATTTTATTTTTATTTTTGGCTGTGCTGTGTCTTCGTTGCTGCGTGCGAGATTTCTCTAGTTGCAGCGAGTGGGTGCTACTCTTAGTTGCGGTGTGCGGGCTTCTCATTGTGGTGGCTTTTCTTGTTGTGGAGCACAGGCTCTAGGCGTGTGGGCTTCAGTAGTTGTGGCACGCAGGCTCAGTAGTTGTGGCTCATGGGCTTAGTTGCTCCGTGGCATGTGGGATCTTTCTGGACCAGGGCTCGAGCCCGTGTCCCCTGCGTTGGCAGGCAGACTCTTAACCACTGCACCACCAGTGAAGCCCCAGTTTTGTTTTCTTCATTTTCTCTTTCTGATATTTCATTATTAGTGTGTGGAAATGCCACAGATTTCTGTATATTAATCTTATATCCTGCTACCTTGCTGAAATCATTTATTAGTTCTAATAGTTTTTGTGTGAAGACTTAAGGTTTCTCTATATAGAGTATCATGTCATCTACAAATAGTGACAGTTTTACATCTTCCCTTCCAATTCGGGTAACTTTTATTTCTTTTTGTTCGACTGCTGTGGCTAGGATATCCAACATTATGTTGAATAGAAGTGGTGAGAGTGGGCATCCTTGTCTGTTTCTTGAATTTAGAGGACAGGGTTTCAGCTTTTCACTGTTGAGTATTATGTGGACTGTGGGTTTGTTGTTTATCACCTTTATTATTTTGAGATGTGTTCCCTCCATACCCACTTTGATGAGAGTTTTTGTCAGGAATGAATGTTGAATTTTGTCAAATTCTTTTTCTGCATCTTTTGAGATGATCATGTGTTTTTTTGTATTTTATTTTGTTAATGTGGTCTATCCCATTGATTGATTTGCGTATGTTGAACCATCCTTGTGACCCTGGAGTGAATCCAGCTTGATCATGGTATATGATCCTTTTTATGTATTGTTGGATTTGGTTTGCTAATATTTTATTGAGGACTTCTGCATCTGTATTCATCAAAGATATGGGCCTGTAATTTTCTTTTTTTGTAGTGTCTTCGTCTGGTTCTGGTATCAGGGTAATTGTGGCCTCATAGAATGAATTTGTGAGTGTTCCATCCTCTTCAGTTTTTTTGAATAGTTTGAGAAGGATAGGTGTAACTTCTTTGTATGTTTGGTAGAATTTCCCAGTGAAGCTGACCCCTCCTGGACTTTCGTTTGCAGGGAGTATTTTTTATTACAGGTTGTATTTCACTTCTAGTGATTGGTCTATTCAAATTGTCTTTTTCTTCTTGACTCAGTCTTGGCAGACTGTATGTTCCTAGAAATTTGTCCTTTTCTTCTACAATAGGTTGTCCAATTTGTTGACATATAACTGTTCATAGTATCCTCTTTCTTTTCTTCTTGGTGTGCCTGGCTAGAGGTTTGTCAATTTTGTTTTTCAAAAAAACAGCTCTTGGTTTTATTAATCTTTTCTATTGTTTTTTATTTCTATTTTATTTATTTCCTCTTTGATCTTCCTTCCTTCTGCTGACTTTGGGTTTGTTTGTTCTTTTTCCAATTCTTTTATGTGGCAGGTTAGGTTGTTTATTTGAGATTTTTTGTTTCTTGAGGAAGGTGTGTATCACTGTCAGCTTCCCTCTCAGAACAGTTTTGCTTTTGTAACATTGTGTTTTCATTTTCATTTGTCTTGAAGCATTTTCTGACTTTTTCATTGATTTCAGCATTGACCCATTGGTATTTTAGTAGCATGCTGTTTAGTCTCCACCTGTTTGTTCTTTTCCCATTTTTCTTTCTATAGTTGATTTCTAGTTTCATACTGTTGTAGTCAGAAAGATGCTTGATATTAATTTGTATCCTCTTAAATTTGTTGAAGCTTGTTTTGTGACCTAAAGTGTGATCTATCCTAGAGAACATTTCAGGTGTGCTTGAAAAGAATGTGTATTCTGCTTTTTTTGGATGTAAATGTCCTGTAGATATCAATTAAGTCCAGTTGGTCTATTCTGTCATTTAGTACCTCTGTTGCCTTATAGATTTTCTGTTTGGATGATCTTCCATTGATGTCAGTAGGGTGTTAAAGTCTTCTATTATTGTATACTGTCAATTTCTCCCTATATGTCCATTAGTATTTGCTTCATATATTTAGGTGCTCCTGTATTGGGTATGTATATGTTAATGAGTATAATATCCTCTTCTTGTATTGATCCCTTTATCATTATATAATACCCTTCTTTGTGTTTCATTATGGCCTTTGTTTTGAAGTCTGTTTTGTCTGATATGAATATTGCTACCTCCTCTTTCTTGCCATTTCCATTTGCATGAAATATCTTTATCCCTGCACTTTCAGTCTGTGGGTGTCTTTTGCCCTGAAGTGAGTCTTGTGTAGGCAGCATATTAAAGGTTCTTATTTTTTTTATCCAATCAGCCACTTTATGTCTTTTGATTAGAGCATTTAGTTCACTGGCAATTAAAGCAACTATTGATAGTTATGTAGTTATTACTGTTTTATTCCTTGCTTTCCAGTTCTTTTTATAATTCTCCTTTGTTCATTTCTTCTTTTTGTTTTTCCTTTTGTGGTTTAATGATTTCCTTTTGTAGTGTGCTTGAGTTCCTTTCTTTTTGGTTTTTGTGTATTGTATATTTTTGATTTGTGATTGCCATGGAGTTCAAGTATGTTGACCCATAGCTATATCTACTTACTTTAAACTGATAGTCATTCAAGTTCAAACACATTCTAAAAGAAGATGTACATTTTTATGCTCCCCTCCTCCACATTTTGTCATTTTGATGTTCTACTTCACATCTTCATGCTTATCCTTTTACTGGTATTTGTAGTTATAATCACTTTTACAACTTTTAAATTCTTTTAAAATCTATGTACTGGCTTATTTAAGTGTTCTTCAATCCTTTTATATATTTGCCTTTCCTATTGTGATTTTCCCTTTCCTATAGATTCTTGCTTTTTTTTCTATTTAGAGAAGACCTATCAATATTTCTTTTAGGGTAGGTTTAGTATTGCTGAATTCTCTTAGTTTTTGTTTGTCTGAGAAATTACTTATCTCTGCTTCCATTCTAAGTGATAATCTTGCTGGGTAGAGTGTCCCAGGTTGCAGGTTTTTCCCTTTCAGGACTTTGAATTTATCATGCCACTCCCTTTTGGCCTGTGAAGTTTCTGCAGAGAATTCAGCTGATAGCCTTATGGGGGTTCCCTTGTAACTGACTGTTTGTTTTTCTCTTTCTACCTTTAGAATCCTCTCTTTTGCTTTTGCCATTTTAATTATGATGTGTCTTGTATGGGTCTGTTTGGGTTCAATTTATTTAGGATGCTCTCGCTTCCTGTATCTGGATATCTCTCTCCTTAATTAGGTTTGGGAAGTTTCCAGCCATAATTTCTTCAAACACATTTTCAACCCCTTTCTCTCTCTCTTCTCCTTCTGGAACCCCTATTATGCATAGGTTGGCAAGTTTTATATTATCCCATAGATCTCGTATGTTGCTTTCATTGTTTTTCATTTGTTTTTCTGTCTGCTGTTCTGATTGGGTGATTTCCATTATTCTATCTTCCAGATCGCTTATTCGTTCTTCTGTGTCATTTAGTCAGCTATTCATTGCTTTTAAATTGCTTTTTATCTCAGAAGTTGAATTATCTATTTTTGATTGTAATTTCTAGTTCCTTGTTACAGTGATCTGCGTTTATACTGATAATCTTTCTTAATTCAGTTGGCATTTTTTATTACCATGTTTTTGAACTCGGGGTTTGGTAGACTGGTAATCTCTGTTTCATTATTTAGTCTTTCAGGGAATTTCTCTTGCTCTTTTTATTGGGAGTAATTCCTCTGCCTTTTCATTTTACTTAACTGTTTCTTCCAAATTCGTAGAGACAGAGAAAGTTATCTGTTGTGGTCTAGAAAGCGTGTTTTTATGTGGAGTGTCCCTGTGTAGACTGTGTATGTCCAGTGTCTTTGCTGTGAGGGCTGGCTTTGTTATGGACTCCAGCCACATTTTTCCCCAGGGTGTGCTGGCCTTCATCACTTTGATAAGGGGTGTGGTTGGTGTTGAAGTATTTAAAGCCTGTGCATTGTGTGAGGTGGGACTTCCTCTCTGCTCTGTGGCTGTCACCACCCTATCAGGGGTGAGGTCTGCTCCCCAGTTGTTGGAGTAGAATCCCTGAGGGTCAGGCTCAATCAGGCTCCATTCCCCTTGAGTGCAAGTGCTATGCCCCAAAGGAGGGGAGTGCTGGAACGAGTGAAGGGGTCATAGAGGTCTGATGCCCTGCCTATGTACATGTCTGTGGCTATGCTCAGCCACAGTCCAGGGTCACATCCCTTCCCATATTGTGGTCATCCCAGATCTAATGCAAGGCTGTGGTATGGAATGAGTGGAACCAGAATGTTCGCTAGGCTGGGGCTCGGGGTCTGGGCACTGTGGCTCCAGGAATTGAGGCAGTCATGCTGCTGCCAGAGATCTGGGGTGTCCCTGTGTCATTCTTCTTGCTGGACCTGTCTGCCCCAGATCCAGCACGAAGCTGTGGTGGTGAGTGGGCAGGGCCGGAGTACTTGCTGGCTGGGATATGACTGTGGCCTGCCAGTTTCAGTGTCTCCTGTGGCACTGCCAAAGTAAGTGCCAACAGTGGCAGCCGCTACCCCATTGAGTGGGGACTGAGGCATGCTGGTTCCTGGTACCACTTGTGTGAGCACTGATAATGTCCACTGCTGCCCCACCCAGACCACACCTAGGCCCCCAGGCTATCTCTCCATAGCTAGACTGAGTCTTTTCCCAGGGCTCGGCTGGCCCAGATCCCATGCCAAGCTGTGGTGTGGAATAAGTGGGACTGGGGTGTTTGCCTTGCATGGATTAGAGGCTACAGCAAGGCAGAAGCAGCCAGTGCAGAGTTCTCTCTGCCCTGATTGTTAGGAAGCTAGCACGTGTGCATTCCTTGTGAGTAGAGTGTAGGCTTCTCCAGAGCTTCTATCTATTTCAGTGGATTTCCCAGTAGTCAAGGGGGCTTGTCTCCTCTGCATAGGATGCCCAGTCTGTGGCTCAGCCTACTGGCTCCCCAGGGTGAGGGTCCACCTGTGAAGATCTTTTCATTTCAGATCCCTTCCAGGGGTGGAAGTCCTGACACTATGCCTTTTTTCTGTCCTACCTGCTTATGTGGAAATCTTTCTTGCATATAATCTTTGGTTATATAAGAGTTCTTCTGCCAGTTTCCAGTTAGTTTTATGTGAGAATTATTCCATGTGTAAATGTATTTTTGATGTGTTTGTGGGGAAAGGTGAACCTCCACATTCTCCTAGCTACCACCTTGATCCAGTCTCTAGGATTGTTGTTTTTGTTATGCGTTTGGGTCCTGCCACTCAAGAGAAAAATTTCTTCTGACTCCAGAGCTAGTGGAATACAGAAGAAGTCATCTTTTAAATCTGATACAGAATAACAGCTCCTGGTGGACAGTAGAGCAGACACCAGGGTATAGGGATTATGGACTACTGGATGTATATCCTCAGTGGCTTCATTGACTGCCCTGAGGTCCTGTACCATCCAGTATTACTTATTGGGTTTCTTTACAGGGAGAATGGAGGTATTACAGGCTGATTGTCATGGTCTAATAAGGCCCTGGTCAATTAGGCCCTGTATAACAGGGGCTATGTGCAACAAGGCCTCCTGAAGGAGAACACTGTTTTCTATTGGGCCATGTATGTCCAGGTTTTAGATGGACTATCATGGGACTGGCTCCTACAGTTCGTTCCACCCGTCCCTGGGCCCAGACCTCAGGGTTTACTCTGGAGAGATCAACTTGCTCTGTCTGGGGAGGTGTGTCCTCCGCCATTAACATTATCATCTTATGCTCTTTGTCTAAGGGGACACCAGACTCCAATTTGTCTCCCATTAGGTGGGTAGTAGCCCCCAATTTATGTAAGAGATCTCTTCCTAGTTGGGGTATAGGGCATTCAAGGACATACAGGAAGGAATGGGTAAGCATGTGTTCACCCAATTTACATTCGAATGGCTCTATGAATGCCCATTCTTGGGCCTTCCCTGACACTCCCATAATTTTACAACTCTTGGACTGAGTTTGCCTGATCTGGTATTCAGAACTGAGTAAGTGGCACTGGTGTTGACTAAGAATTCAACAGGCTTTCCCCCTATGTCCAATGTCAGTCGGGGCTCTTCAGGGGTCAATTGAAGTGCCAGGTTAGGAACCCCCGGCCCCCGTCATTCTTTATCTATTTGGACAATCTGCCTTCAATAGTAGTGGTCAGGATCTGCCATTTCCATCCCCCTTTGGGCATTCTCTCTTCCATCGTCCCTCTTGTTTACATACGGTACACTGATTGGGCCCTAGTTTCCTTGGTTTGCTTGCCATCTCTCAGTGGGGGCCTGAGGTCACTCACCAGAGTCAAGAGTCTTCATGGGCAGTTAGTCCAGATTCTTGTGCTGACCAGTTGACATTGGAGGGCAACAACCAGTAGGTAGGTCTCTGGGCCTTTTTATCCTCTGACTTTTCCTCCTCTATATTTCAGTTATTAAACACCCAGCCTTAACCAGGTGAAAGGTAGGGGTATCTGGTTCTATTTCCAGTTTCTGAAGTTTATGCCTAATGTCAGGGGCACTTTGGGAAATGAAATAGGACCTCAGGATTGCCTTCCCTTCCAATGACTCAGGGTCAGTGGTAGTATAGATTCAGAGGCATCCCCTGAGGCTCTAGGAATGCAGAAGTGTTTTCTATTGCCTCCTGATTGATTTCCTTTATCCTATTCCACTTGACAGGTTTCTTTCCTGCTGCCTGGGTTCCTTTTAGGATCATATTTTTATAATGGGTCAGCATCTGTCTTACACCCCCTTCTTCTTTGTCTCGGTGGTCCCAGTTAGGTTTGTTATCTGGGACCCCTTGACTCCCTGGTCTGCAAATAGCATGACCTGCGCTGTTTCTCTTCTCTTTGTCTGCTTCGTCTCAGGCTTTTGAAAAGACCGTGGCCTTTTCTTCCCGTTAGGAGTACGTTGAGGAGGCTCTAGATGTTAGCCAGGTGGGGTCATGGATCTGAAAGCTTCCCCTAATTAGATTCAGGAACCCTTCCGGATCTTCCCTCAACCCCTTATTTACCACACTGAATGTGACTATGGAGAATGCTACTGTTGACTCCTGGAGGTGGGCGAGGAGGGCAAAAAGCCTTGGTACAGTCACTACTGCCTTGTACAGGGGTCAAGAGGTGAGCACTGCTGGTGAGACAGCGGGCAAGACTGCCGTGGTTCCCTCTAGTCCACAGATCCTCACCGTCCCCAGGCATCTGGTACCGAGGGAAGGCCAGCCAGAGGCAGCGGGCAGATAGGCAGATCAGAGTTTCAGGCTCTGATCCCCAAGGATGCCAGAGTATGATCCCCTCAAGGGCGTGCAGTCCAGATTACTGTGGGGGCTACGCTGTGTGTGCTCCCCACCCAGGTATCAGGTTGCTGGGCAGAGTTGCTTTGATTTGGGAAAGGCTGCCAAATCAAAGCAACCCGTCAGAGTGTCCTCAAAGACCAGAGTCAATCATCCTCACGTGAACCTCCTAAAGCCTCCGCTGTCCTCCTATTGGAGCCAGGGTGATCCCAGAGCCTAGTGGATAAGTGCAGGCAAAAAGACCACAGTTGGTCTCTTCATGGTCCTCAAAATTTGTTACTGCCCGGGCCCCAATAAGGATCCTCCTGCCTGGTGTAGCTTGCATCAATAGAATGAAACTGAATTCAGTTCAGAGAAATTGAAAGCTTTATTTTTTGAGCAAAGAATGGAGAAGAGAAAACTCGCTCTCTAGAACATATGCTCTCCCCGAAAGGCCATTGGTGGGGCTGCTTTATAGGGTTCTTGTCAGCAGGGAGGGGACAGTTCTTGCCAGTCAGATGCAGCCATGCTGCTCACAGCACTCCAGATCAAAGTGCCGGGTGCAGCATTTCTGCACATGGTACACTAAGCTCAAGTGTCAGGCTGAGCCATTTTACACTAGGAACTCTGGTCTGAAGTGCCAGATGCAAGACCTCTGCGTGCAGTACCATATGAGCAAGTGAAACTAAACTAAGCATAAAGGAAAAAAAAAAAAGGAAATCTTGAAAACTTCTTATAAAAAGCCAGGGCAGGGACTTCCCTGGTGGTGCAGTGGTTACGAATCTGCCTGCCAAGGCAGGGGACACAAGTTCGAGCCCTGGTCCAGGAAGATCCCACATGCTGCGGAGCAACTAAGCTCGTGAGCCACAACTACTGAGCCCGCATGCCACAACTACTGAAGCTCCTGCGCCCTAGAGCCCACGCGCCACAACTACTGAGCCCATGTGCTGTAACTCCTGAAGCCCATGTGCTCTAGGGCCCACATGCCGCAACTACTGAGCCTGCGTGCCACAACTACTGAAGCCCACACGCCTAGAGCTTGTGCTCTGCAACAAGAGAAGCCACCACAATGAGAAGCCAGTGCACCACAACGAAGAGTAGCCCCTGCTTGCGCAACTAGAAAAAGCCCGTATGCAGCAAAGAAGACCCAATGCAGCCAAAAAAAAAAAAAAAAAAAAAGCAAGGGCAGAGAAGAATTTAATCACAACTGAAAGCCAAAAAAGCTATAAAAGAAAATATAAAAGTATTTTTTAAGTACAACAAAATATAAACCAAATTGATCAATGGGTGGTAGATCTAAAGAGAAAAAGTAATGCTATTAACAACTAGTTAATTTGTATAAAATAGCAAATACTCTTACAAATTGACAAGAAAAAGGCTTGTAATCCGATAGAAAAACATGTAAATAGACATACAAATCCAAAGATTGACAGACATATGAAAAGAGGTTCAAATTCACCAGCAGTCAGGGAAATGCCAATTAGAGTAACAGTGAAATACCATTGTAACTATTAGAATGGCTAAAATTAAAAAGTGCTCTAATCTCTATTGTTGATGGTGACTGAGGAAAGAGGTACTTTCATAACTGCTAGTGAAATTCTGATGTATTAGAGACTTTTTAAAAACAACTTGGCAACATATAATAAAACTAAAAATACATAAACCCACTCCATAGAAATAAAAGCACAAAAGGACATATGCAGGCAAAAGTTTATTGCTGCAATATTTGTTTTAGTTAAAAAAAAAACTGGAAAAAAAGTGAATCTCTGTCATTAGGAAAATATCAGGATAAGTTGTTGTGGCACATCCATACCATTAGTTATTATATTGTCATTTAAAATAATGAATTAGAACTTTATCAGTTGAGTTGCATGTTTTTCACGTGTATTATTGAGTGAGAAAAACAAGATGCAAACATGTGTCCAGTGTAATGCCATTCTTATGAAATCAACAGTGACAAAAGTAAAGATTATACTTAGATTATACTTATATAGAGAGATATGTGTATGTATTTATACAGGACATGTGAGCATGCCGACCATGTTATATTGGTCATCTTAAAGGCAGAGAAGGGGACATATACTGATTTGAGAGGAGGGAGAAGAGGAGAGCCAAGCAAAAGAAGACATGTAAAAAAAAAGGCTGCACTAAAAATAAAGCATCTATATCCATTTTAAGCATATATTTTAAATTATGTATCTATCTCCATGTATTTAATAAAATTAAAAATACAAAAGTGCAGATATTTGAATATCAGTAACACTAGGAAATCAATTCTTATAAGCAGATTCCATTTTATTCTTAAGTATATTATAACCTTCAAACTATCAACTTAGATATTTCAATATTGTATTGCATTTTTTGGTTGTTTAAAACCACTCACTGTCAAAAATGGATTAGTCACTCAGCTATCTAAGAGTCTCTTTTGAACATGGTTTAGGTTGGCATAAGTTTCTGTCTTTTGTTTTTTTTGTTTTTTTTTTTTCTGTACGCGGGCCTCTCACTGTTGTAGCCTCTCCCGCTGCGGGGCACAGGCTCTGGACACACAGGCTCAGCGGCCATGGCTCACGGGCCCAGCTGCTCCGCGGCATGTGGGATCTTCCCAGACCGGGGCACGAACCCGTGTCCCCTGCATCGGCAGGCGGACTCTCAACCACTGCGCCACCAGGGAAGCCCTGTTTTGTTTTGTTTTAATAAATTTCTTTCTTTCTTTATTTTGGGCTGCGTTGGGTCTTCACTGCTGCACGTGGGCTTTCTCTAGTTGCGGTGAGTGGGGGCTACTCTTCATTGTGGTGCACGGGCTTCTCGTTGCAGTGGCTTCTTGTTGCGGAGCATGGGCTCTAGACATGCGGGCTTCAGTAGTTGTGGCATGCAGGCTCAGTAGTTGTGGCTCACAGGCTCTAGAGCGCAGGCTCAGTAGTTGTGGCGCACGGGCTTAGTTGCTCCACGGCATATGGGATCTTCCCAGACCAGGGCTCCAACCGTGTCCCCTACATTGGCAGGTGGATTCTTAACCACTGCACCACCAGGGAAGTCCAGGTTTCTGTTTTATAATGTTTTCTTTTAACATTCATATCTTCAGTATTCCTTATTGTGCTTCTTAAACTGTCCTTTATGTTCATTCTAAAATATGTACATCTCCCTTTCTGTGATGGTTTGATTTATCCTAATGATTCTTTCCTCAGTTCTGCCATCTTAATTTTCATCTTATCATGTTGTTTTATCACCTCTCCCTTGCTTTATTGTATTTCTGTCTTGAGTCTTCAGTCAGAGCGCTGAATGTTTGGTTATATTTTCTTAAACATTCATTACAAAATATTTGGCCACACTTGGTTTCTGCTCTGTGGCAACATGTTTCTAGTAGGTGTGCTTCATATGTTAATTAATGGTGATACTCTTTTTTTTTTTTTACATTTTTATTAATGGTGATACTCTTGATCTCATTTTTTTTACATTTTTATTAATAGTGATACTCTTGATCTCATATTTTATAGTGTTTTTATAAAACTGCTGTATTAGTTTGCTTTTAAAATCTCTCATTAACATTGTTATCCCAGAAATTGTCAATAATAAGAAGATTCATACTTTTAGTTAGTCTTACTTGTCCTTTTTGTTTGGGTAGTCAGAAAAAAGTATTGAAATTTTGATAGCCTTCATCTTAGTTCAGTCTTTTTTTTTTTTTTGGCCGTGCCGTGGGGCATGCGGGATCTTAGTTCCTTCACCAGGGATCAAACCTGTGCCTGGTGCAGTGGAAGCACAGAGTCTTAACCACTGGACCACCAAGGAAGTCCCTTAGTTCAGCTTTTCAATTGCAAAGTTTGGACAAAGTAGTTTACGTGCCTATTTTTCGCACTTTTTGGATTTTAATGTCTTAATTTAGTATTTAGTATTTTAGATGTCACAGATGTCTAACCACCTGGACAATTTAGAGAGTAATTAGTAATTAAATACTATTTTCAATAACGGTAATAAAGTTTGCAAAACAGTAAAACAAAATGATCAAAATGAGCTATCTGAAGAAATGTGTGTTTTAAATAAATACACTTTTATAGGGGAGTAAAGATAATTTTTCCTCTGTTCTTCTAGGTTCTTGGCTGAGACCACCCCCCTAGAATAAAAAGACAGGTTAACAGGAAAAAAACACAGGAGTTTAACAACATGTATACCTCCTCTATACATGGGAGATACTCCAGAAAACTGAGTAACTCCCAGTTATGGCCTGAGCCACCACCTTAAATATCATCTCCAGCTAAAGACAAAAGAAGATGTTACAGGGGAGGCCAGTTATGGCAGGTTACTAGGCAAAACACAGTGTACAAAGGGAAGGTTGTCATGCAGATATAAGTTGTTGTCTTCTCCATTATTAAGAGTTTCTGGAGATTTAGAATCATCTTCTTCCTGGTATAGAGAGGGAGACACCCTTACAAATGGAGATTTCCCTTATAAATGTAAATGTTTCTTAAACTTCTAAAGAGTAACTTCTTGGTTTTCAGAGCTTCTTCTGTGTCTGCAGTTCTTAAAAATAATCATCTCAAAATAATCCTTATGCCAAAGAGACATATTTTGGGGTGGTAAATTCTGCTACCTTTCATTTTAAGAGTAAAATAAAGTAACATCCATCAGCAGAAACCTCTTGAGCATTTCAGAACTAGATTCTCTAAACCAAGAATTGGAATTGATATAAATAGCCATTACTTTTATCTCACACTGAGAGATTATTTAACTTCAGTTTTGTAACGTCAACACAGACCTCACAGTCCAGAGCTATAACTTCAAACGATTTGAGAGGAGGGAGAAGAGGAGAGCCAAGCTCTCCTCTTAACTTCTTGAATGAGTTTTTGTCATTATCCATACAGCCTTATTTTGTAGAATACAAGTCAAAGAGGGGATTTGAAATGTATCCACTTTTTAGTACCTTTATGGTCCTTTTCACTTCTCACATTCTATGGATCTCTATTGTGAAAATTTAAAGGTATTCATTTGCTCTACACAGTATTTTTCCTATTATCTGGCTTGTGATGTAATGATTAACTTGATATTCTGGTTGAAAGAATTAACATAAACCTCATACAGGAATAACTCATTTCCAAGAGAATGTGATTCAGTACAATAATGCCAACTATAATTGAATGTGTAATGCTGTTAATCAATTGAGTTGCTTATTTTCGAGCACTTATATTGGTAATGTGCTTGATGCTGAACAGAATACTCAAAGGTATCTTTCAAAAGGGAATTTATATCATTCAGTATCCTTTGATTGTTCAAATAAAGTATCAGCATATTAAGGTCCACTAGGACCATTGTCAATTATTGTTCAGAATAATGGAATTCTAATTTTTGATATTTCTGTTAGTTTCACAATGTCCTAGCAAAGTCAGTACAAAATGAAAGAACATAAATCATCCTTTTCTTTACTATTTTAGCCATTTAATGCTTTTTACTTTCAGGCTACATAATCAGATTAAAATTTATTTTTATTCAAGTGTAGTCGATTTACACTGTTATGCTAATCTCTTCTGTGTAGGAAAGTGACTCATTTATACACACATATATATTCTTCTTTATATTCTTTTCCTTTATGGTATATCACAGGATATTGAATATAGTTCCCTGTGCTATATAGTAGGACCTTCTTATTTATCCATTCTAAATGTAATAGTTTGCATCTACCAACCCCAAACTCCCAGTCTATCCCTCTCCCTCCCCCGACTTGGCAACCACAAGTATGTTCTCTATGTTTATGAGTCTGTTTGTTTTGTAGATAGGCTCATTTTTGTCATATTTTAGATTCCACATATAAGTGATTTGTCTTTTTCTGACTTACTTCACTTAGTATGATAATCCATGTTGCTGCAAATGGCATTATTTCATTCTTTTTATGGCTGAGTAGTATTCCATTGTATATATGTGCCACATCTTCTTTATCCATTCCTCTGTCGATGAACATTTAGGTTGTTTCCATGTTTTGGCTATTGTTAATAATGCTGCTATGAACACAGGGGTGCATGTATCTTTTTGAATTTTACTTTTGTGCAGGTATATTCCCAGGAGTGGGATTGCTGGATCATATGGTAATTGTATTTTTAGCTTTCTGAGGAATCTCCATACTGTTTTCCATAGTGACTGTACCAACTTACATTCCCACCAGCAGTGTAGGAGGGTTCCCTTTTCTCCAAGCCCTCTCCAGCATTTGCTATTTGTAGACTTTTTTGTTCTGTTTTGTTTCCTTTTTCTTTTTTAATTTCCTCATTGTGATGAGAACTCTTAGGATTTACTCTTTCTTTAATATTTATTTGTTTGGCTGTGCTGGCTCTTAGCTGCAGCATGTGGGATCTTTATTGCCGCATGCGGGATCTTCGTTGAGGCATGTGGGATCTTTTTGTTTTTCTTAACATCTTTATTGGAGTATAATTGCTTTACAATGGTGTGTTAATTTCTGCTTTATAACAAAGTGAATCAGTTATACATATACATATGTTCCCATATCTCTTCCCTCTTGCGTCTCCCTCCCTCCCACCCTCCCTATCCCACCCCTCCAGGAGGTCCCAAAGCACCGAGCTGATCTCCCTGTGCTATGCAGCTGCTACCCACTAGCTATCTATTTTATGTTTGGTAGTGTATATATGTCCATGCCACGCTCTCACTTTGTCCCAGCTTACCCTTCCCCCTCCCCATATCCTCAAGTCCATTCCCTAGTAGGTCTGCATCTTTATTCCCATCTTGCCCCTAGGTTCTTCATGACCTTTTTTTTTTTAAGGTTCCATATATATGTGTTAGCAGATGGTATTTGTTTTTCTCTTTCTGACTT
>NW_020174709.1:115849-129591 GCF_003031525.2 Neophocaena asiaeorientalis asiaeorientalis
TCTTTATCCATTCATCTGTTGATGGACACTTAGGTTGCTTCCATGTCCTCGCTATCGTAAATAGAGCTGCAATGAACATTCTGGTACGTGACTCTTTTAGTTGCTGCACGTAGGATCTTTAGTTGCAGCATGTGAACTCTTAGTTGCGGCATGCATGTGGGATCTAGTTCCCTGAGCAGATATCGAACCCAGGCCCCCTGCATTGGGAGTTCAGAGTCTTAACCACTGGGCCACCAGGGAAGTCCCTGTAGACTTTTTTTAAAAAATAAAATTTATTTTATTTATTTATTTTTGGCTGTGTTGGGTCTTCATTGCTGCTCACAAGCTTTCTCTAGTTGCAACGAGCAGGCGCTACTCTTCGTTGCGGTGCATGGGCTTCTCACTGCAGTGGCTTCTCATTGCGGAGCACAAGCTCTAGGTGCGTGGGCTTCAGTAGTTGTGAGACATGGGCTCAGTAGTTGTGGCTCGCGGACTTAGTTGCTCCATGGCATGTGGGATCTTCCTGGACCAGGGCTCAAACCCGTGTCCCCTGCATTAGCAGGTGGATTCTTAACCACTGTGCCACCAGAGAAGCCCCCCTGTAGACTTTTTAATGATGGTCATTCTGACTGGTGAAGTGGTACTCAGATTAAAATTTTAACTCAGTTATAGGTAAGTATAATCATTTTAATCTACATAAGTATAATTTGTGCTCTATGTTTGGTATGGCTTGACAAAATAATGTTATATAATGTGATACTTTCATTTTGTAAAGAATAGTGTGGCATATTATTTTAAAGATTTTGTTGAGTTAAGAAATTTACTTAGTTTCCTTCAATTTAAGAATCCCCCTCCCCTCACTATATATAAGAATTTATGCTGGACCAACAGCAAATCAAAAAATGGATATCTCTTATTTGCAAAATGAATAACTCCCCATTTGTAAAAACTAAAAAAGAAAGAGTATTTTGAGAGTTTGAAAGACTGTTTAATAAGTATGATCACATGACTGGCAGGCAAAGGAGGAAATTTTAGTTTCTGTTTTATGCATTGGTCCAAAAGCATTCTTTGTTTCTCTAGAAGAAATTTTATACACCATTGGACCATATCATGAAGTAGTCACATTTAATTGTTTTTAAAAATCTTGCTATAATGTGTGCTATCCCTATAATACTTAAATGCCAAACTTTTAAATTTTCCAAATATTGCCTCAAGATCAGTATTGTATTCATGGATAGCAGGTGCCTTGGACCCATGCCGTATTTTAGCACTATGATTTAAATTTCAGTTTCCACAAACTTTTCATGCAGTGAGAGAAGCAATTGTACGTATTAATTCTCATGGGCCTTCTGTCAGTACTCACTATATACATTCTTTGTAAGAATGGGTATTACTATTTTATTATCTGACATGGAGCCCAACATGCTGAAATAGTTTATATATTTCCGTTTTTTGAAATCATTATTTTAAAATATTCTAACAATTAACATGTGTGACATTGTGGATAGGTTACTTTATTTACATAACCTGTCCTTGGTCACACTGTAGGTGTATCTATAGCTTTCCAAGGAAAATTAATGATTTCATCATTCTTTAGGCTATGCAATTTTAGATCCATTTTATAATATTAATGTCATTACCAATTCTGTGTGATATTTTGCAAACCACTTAGCTATGCATTTAAATTGTGTCTGTATGAAAAAAAATTTGCCTCACTAATTCAGAAATGTTAAAAGTAATGGAAAAACTAACTCACAGAAAACAATTTATGATCTTAGGAAAAAATGTACTTAAAAAGTACTATATGATTTAACAGTATTGTTGAAGAAAGTACTTGTTTTTAAACAATTTTTAGCTTTTAAAGGGTTAATTCATTGAGACCAGAATGCTGAGAAAACTAAAAATTAATCATTAAAGTCTTTACTATTAAGTTGTTTAACATCCTATTATATATACCCAATGATATTCAGCAACTTTTTTTTTCTTGAGCCAGTAGTATATAAGCCTTTCACCATTCTCACTTCAAACATGCAGAAGAAAATGTTTATATTATAAAAAACACTTCGCAATCATAGAACTTAAGATTGTTTCACCTTAAAAATAGGGGAATGGAGTAAATTCCGTGAAAATGGTGGAGTAGAGAATTCCAGAACACTATTCTGAAACAAAAACATCTAATAAACTGGCAAAAACTGTCAGAATAAACTTTATTAAAACTCTAAAAATTAATCATAGTTTTACAACAACTGAGGAGACTACTTAATTTAAAAAGGGAGCTGACTTAGACTGGAAGAATTAATATTGTTTTAATGGCCATACTACCTAAAGCAATCTACAGATTTAATGTGATCTCTATCAAATTACCCTTGACATTTTTCACAGAACTAGAACAAATAATCCTAAAATTTATATGGAACCATAAAAGACCCAGAATTGCCAAAGCAATCCTTAGGAAAGAGAATAAAGCAGGACACATAACCCTCCCAGGCTTCAGACAGTACTGCAAAGCTACAGTAATCAAAACAGTGTGGTATTGGTACAAAAACAGATATATGGATCAATGGAAGAGAACAGAGAGCCCAGAAATGAACCCACCCACCTATGTCAATTAATCTTCAACAAAAGAGGCAAAAATATACTATGGAGAAAAGACAGTCTCTTCAGTGAGTGGTGTTGGGAAAGCTGGACAGCTGCATGTAAATCAATGAAATTAGAACACACCCCCATACCATACCCAAAAATAAATTCAAAATGGCTTAATGACTTAAAGATAAGATATGACACCATAAGACTCCTAGAAGAGAACATAGGCAAAACATTCTGTGACATAGTCGTACCAATGTTTTCTTAGGTCAGTCTCCCAAGGCAATAGAAATAAAAGGAAAACTAAACAAATGGAACCTAATCAAACTTAGATGCTTTTGCACAGCAAAGGAAACGATAAACAAAACAAAAAGACAACATACGGACTTGGAGAAAATATTTGCAAATAATGCAACCAACAAAGGCTTAATTTCCAAAATATACGTACAGCTCATACAATTCAATAACATAAAACCAAAAAACCCAATCAGAAAATGGGCAGAAGACCTAAATAGACGTTTCTCCAAAGAAGACATACAGATGACCAATAGGCACATGAAAAGATGCTCAACATTGCTAATTATTAGAGAAATGCAAATCAAAACTACAATGAGGTACCACCTCACAGCAGTCAGAATGGCCACCATTAAAGAGTCTACAAATAACAGATGCTGGAGAGGGTGTGGAGAAAACGGAACTCTCCTACATTGTTGGTGGGAATGTGAATTGGTGCAGCCACATGGAAAACAGTATGGAGGTTCCTTAAAAAACTAAAAATAGAGTTGCCATATGATCTAGCAATCCCACTCCTGGGCATATATCCAGGGAAAACTCTAATTCAAAAAGGTACATGCACCCCGATGGTTATAGCAGCACTATTCACAATAGCCAAGACATGGAAACAACCTAAATGTCCATTGACAGGTGACTGGATAAAGAATATGTGGTACATATATACAATGGAATACTATTCAGCTGTAAAAAATGAAATAATGCCATTTGCAGCAACATGGATGCAACTAGAGATTATCATACTAAGTGAAATAAGTCAGAAAGAGAAAGACAAATACTATATGATATCACTTATATGTGGAATCTAAAATATAACCCAAATGAACTTATTTACAAAACAGACCCACAGACATAGAAAACAAACTTATGGTTACCAAAGGGGAAAGGGGGGTGAGGGAGGGATAAATTAGGAGTTTGGGATTAGCAGATACAAACTACTATATATAAAATAGATAAACAACAAGGTCCTACTGTATAGCACAGAGAACTATATTCAGTATCCTGTAATAAACCATAATGGAAAAGAATATGAAAAAGAATATATATATATGTATAACTGCATCATTTTGCTGTACACCAGGAAGTACAACATTGTACAACATTGTAAATCAACTATACTTCAATTTAAAAAATTGACCAGGAAAAAGAAAAGGCAAGGGAGCTGAATCTTGATAAGAGAACTTCATGGAATTTTCACCTACCTCTTACCTGGCTCCTCCAATGAGTACTGGCCTTAAGGAAGGGAGCCAGCTTTCCAGATATGGGTTCCTCATGCTAGAGAGAGCAAAACGGACCTGTTCTCAGGAAATTGTGGTTGTTTTGGCCTATCTAATGGCTCCCTGAAGGATGAGTTCAAAGGACTCCTTTTATTTCTCCAAACTCTAAACTTTCCCAGGGAGAAGGCATTTTTCTGTGCACTATTTGTCAAAAACATTTAAAGATAAGCCACTGATGCCTGAAGGATAACAGTTGGAACAAGTCTTAGGCAAACCAAAAAGCATGGGAAGAAAGGTTAAAGAGTGAGATGCTTTGGGGGAAAGGAGCTTTGAAAAGCTACCACATATTCCTGGGAATCTAGAAGATCATATGAATGCCCAGGACTAGTTAATGCTAAAAAATATACCTGAAAGGCCCTAATCTCTCACCTCAGGCTCACAGTTCGGCTCCGTGCAAGCAGAAGTATAGGCAAAGTTGTAAATTGCCCAACTGACTGTAGAAGGCATGCTCCAACACAAACATATAGAGCCCATCTGCAAAGAATGGAGGTGTTTTATATTTTTTATTCCAGGCATTAAGGAAATCTCTGTCAAATCACTAGCTGACCAATAACCTAATTGAACAGAGATGTCAGTGACCACTCATTACAAAGAACACATATCTTAAAAAGTTAGTTCAGAAAATTAATGAAGCAAACAAACAGAAACCACAGCAAGAAGCAAAACTAAGCCATGAATGGGGGAAGAATCTGATTTCAAAGTTGACATAATATTCAAAATGTCTAGTTTTCAAAAAAAATGAGGTATGCAATGAAAAGTATGGAAAAAAGGAAATTAATAGAAACTGTACAGGAAGAAACCCGTACATTGAACTTACTAGACAAAGAACTTAAATCAACTATTTAAATATTATCAAAGAGATAAGGGAAACCAGGAACAAGGAACTGTGAGAATTATGTCTCCCCAAATAAAGAATATAAACCAAGATTTAGAAATTATTAAAATGAACAAAATAGAAATTCTGGAGTTGAGAAGTACAATAACAGAAATAAAAAATACACTAGAGGGATTCAGTAGGGGATCTGAGCAGGCCAAAGAAAGACTCAATAAACCTGAAGATAGGTCAATTGAGATTATATAATCTCAGGAACAGAAAGAACAAAATAAGAAAAATGAACAGTGCCTAAAAGACCTGTAGAACATCATCAATTATGAAAGCATACATATAATAGGAGTCTCAGAGGAGAGAAAGGGGCAGAAAGAATAACTGAAGAAATAATAAAGTTATAGTTTCCTGTCTGACATGTGAGGAGCTTAGAAGTCGTCATTCCATCCTAACAGCAAATAAAAAACTAAAAAATCAATAAATTTTGTTAGGTCTGCCAGAGAGGTTAGACCACAGAGCAAACTGCTGCCCCTCTAATTGGAAAGGCAGATAGGTCAATACAGAGGATCAGAACTTACCAGAGCAGAAACCTCCATGGGAACCGTGCCAGGGTAGGAAAACCTGAACTGTAATGGAAAAATTTCTTGGCAGCTCATTGTGGAAAAGTCTGAGAGTTAAAACCTCTCTACAGGGACTTCCCTGGTGGTGCAGTAGATAAGAATACACCTGCCAATGCAGGGGACACGGGTTGAAGCCCTGATCCGGGAAGATCCCACATGCCATGGAGCAACTAAGCCTGTGGCCACAACTACTGAGGCTGCGCTCTAGAGCCTGCGTGCCACAACTACTGAGCCCGAGTGCCGCAGCTACTGAAGCCCATGTGCCTAAAGCCCGTGCTCCGCAACAAGAGAAGCCACCGCAAGCAGAAGCTCATGCACTGAAACGAAGAGTAGCCCCCACTTGCCGCAACTACCCGCATGCAGCAACAAAGATCCAACGCAGCCAAAAATAAATACAATTAAATCTTAAAAAAAAAAAAAAAAAAACCTCTCTACATTGTTGTGAATTTTACCTCCAGGAGCTCTACCAGATTGTCACAGTGAAGACTAGAAAAGAAATCCCTTTGGGTTTCCTGCAAAGGGAGGGAAAAGTAATCATTTGACATATGCCAGAGCATTCTTTTCGTAACAATGCCTCCCCTCAGAAGAAACTATATTATCAGACACTAATCTATTGGAGTTTTATCAGAGCCCAACTGATCTGGGAGAAATAAAATACCCAACTTTAGCCTTCTCTATCTTTCCATGTGGGACAAGGGAAATAAACAATTCCAGTTCCATGGAGCCATCCCGTCCAGTTTAAGAGGGGCGTGGCACTGAGAATCACTTGTGAACTTCGTAGCTAGTAGGTCAGAAGTACAGGTAGCAAACTGGGACTTGTGATTGGCATATGAAGTAGATTCAGTCATGTGGGACTGAATCTTTAACCTGGGGGATGTGATGCATTCTCCAGGTAGATAGTGTCAGAATTGAGTTAAATTTGTAGGGCAGCCAGTCACTGTCCACTGAGAATTGGAGAACTGCTTGGTAGTGTCAGAAAAACCCACACATCAAACTGGAGAAAATCAAAGATAAAGAGAAATTTTAAAAGAAGCCAGAGGAAAAACAACCTATCTGTAGAAGAGCAAAGATAAGAGTTACATCTGACTATTCCTCAGAAACCACACAAACAAGGAAAGAGTGGAGTGAAATATTTAAAGTGTTGAGAGGAAAAATAGAGGATTTCTCTGTCCTGCAAAATTATCCTTCAAAAGTGAAGAACAAATTAAGACTTTCTCAGACAAACAAAAATTGAGGGAATTTGTTGCTAGTAGATTGACCTTGAAAGAAATAAAAGAGGTCCTTCACAAAGAAGGAAAATGATGTAGAATCCATATAAAGAGAAGAGAATTAGAGAAAGAATAAATGAGAGTGAAAGAAAACTTATATTTTTCTTATTCATAATTGATCTAACAGATATCAGTTCAAAACAATAATTACAACCATGTATTTGATGATTATGGCCTATGTATAAGTGAAATGAATAATAGAAATAATACAAGGGACAGGAGGGAAAAATTAGGAATACTTTGTGATTATAAGCTACTTGCACTATCTGTAAAGTGATGTAGTGTTATTGCAAAGTGAACTTGGATTTGGTGTAAATGTATACTGAAAACACTAGGGCAACCACTGAAAAGAAATTTTAAAAAATAATTGATACGATAAAGGATAGAAAATGGAATCACATAAAATGCTCAACTAATATTTTCCAGTTTCATTGAGGTATGAATGACAAACATACATTTAAGGTGTGAAATGTGATGTTTTGATATACATGTACATTGTGAAATGATTCCCCCAATAAAGTTAATTAACATAAAAATCACAAAAGGTGGAAAAAGTATAAAACAAAAATAAGAGAAAAAAGGGCAGCAAATAGAAAACAGTAACAAATATGGTAGATATTAACCAATAAAGTTAATTAACATAAAAATCACAAAAGGTGGAAAAAGTATAAAACAAAAATAAGAGAAAAAAGGGCAGCAAATAGAAAACAGTAACAAATATGGTAGATATTAACCCATTCACATCAATAATTACTTTGAATATCAGCAGTCTAAAAACACCAATTAAAAGGCAGAAAAAAAAAAAGGCAGAGATTTTCAGCGTGGATCAAAAAACAAATCCCAACTATATGTTGTTTAGAGAAAGAAACCCATTTTAAATACAAAGATACACATAGATTAAAAGTAAAGGAATGAAGAGGGATATACCCTGCTAACATTAATCATAATAAAGTGGGAGTGGCTATATTGATTTCAGACAGAGCAGAGTTCAGGGCACAGAAAGTTATCAGGGATTAAGAAGGGAATTACATAATGATAAAGGTGTCAAATCTCTAAGAAGGCATAACAATCCTTAATGTGTATTTGCCTAATGAGAACATCAAAACGTGTGAGGCAAAAATTGATGGAACTGTAAGGAGAAATAGGTGAATCCAATATTATAGTTGGAGAATTCTGTGCCCCTCTATCAGAAATGGACAGAACCAGCAGGCAGAAAATCAGTAAGGACATAGTTGAACTCATCAACATCACTTATCAACTGGACATAAGTGACATCTATAGACTGCTTCATCCAACTGCAGAAGACACATACTTCTCAAGCTCACACGGAGCATTCACCAGTATAGACTACATTCTGGGCCATAAACTATATCTTCACAAATTTAAAAGACTAGAAATCACACAATTTCTGTCTCAGACAGTAATGGAATTAAACTAGAAATGAATAACAGATAACTGGAAAATCCCCAAACCATGGAGTTTAAACAAAACACTTCTAAACAACACATGAGTATAAGAAGAAATCTCAAGGGAAATTTGAAAAAAATATTTTGAACTAAATGAAATGAAAGTACAGCTTATCAAAAATTGTGCAGGTTTTTGTGTGGACATGAGATACAGGTGTAGCAATTACTTTGCAAACTGTGTTCAAATGTAATGGAAAAGGGCCCAGAATACCTATCTTACCTCTGCCAATGGAGAGTTTCTTTCTAGTTTATCCAGGATTCAAAAGTCATTTTGCCCTCCAAGCTTAAGTCTCTCAACTCTGAGACACACCATGTGAAGAGCTGGCCCTTGTTCCTCACTCCCACTTAACTCCACATGACATAGCTAAACTTAAACTTTAATCTGAAGAACTTGCAGTTTCCCAAATGGATGTACCTTGGAGCATTTAAACTTAACTCCCACTTCACTGCGTTTATCTGGACCTCAACTCCCTCACTCTCTTTAATTGTCTCTCTGGTTTACCATATATCTTACCATCTTCCTTGTAAGATTACTGCTGCTAGACACAAAGATCCTAGCATCCCCAGAAATAACACAATGTATTCCAAAGAGCAGATGCCCAATTAATGTTAAGGGAATAAATAAGCCAGGGAGCATATTATCTAATTTATTAAGATTTAATTTCTCCTAAATTCTTAAGCTAAACAAATCCAGGTATGTGTCATTTAATTTTTACTGAATAACAGACTAAAGATAAGGAAGAGATGAATTGGTAATCTTTTACTTTATTTTGCTCTATTTCTTGATGCCAACAATTTTACTACTGACTTATTTCACTTTTCTAAAGTAACACCTATTCCAATGCCATGTTACCCTATTCTAGATCAAAAATAAGAGTGAATGTTTCCCAATTTGATTCACAAAATATAAAAACTCCTTGCAAACTTGATACACAGCAGTAAATGTATAAACAAGTGATTCACAAACTTATACTCAGAAGCTATTTAAACCATCTATTAATAGAGACGACATTTGAAAAATAATGAAAAGAGAGACAAAGAGACAGAGATACAGAGAGACAATGAGAAAAAGAAATGAAAATCTCCAAATAACCACATAAACAGGAAAATAAAGATGATACACATCCATGGTGAAGGAAGTGATCTCCAGGGAGTTGGGATGCTCTAAGTCAGGGAGACAGCAGGGGATAGGGGCTGTCTGCTCCACTGAGAGCAGAGTGTAGCCCTTAGAGGAGCCGCAGAGAAGAGCTGGTCAGCAGGTCAGGTTCCAGAGTTGGAAGAAGGACACACTGGGGAAGTCCCGGGAGAAGGCTGCTGTAATGGTAGAAAGAACTGGAGCTGGACAAAATACCAGCTTCTAGACAGTTAGCTCTCAGTAAGATCCTAGGAAAATGAAACCCAGGGACAATCCCCAAATATTGATTTATTCTCATGTTTACTCTTCCCTTTAGTAGGCCTGCTTTTAGCACTTTGGCTACAAGTGCCTTTTTATTGCTTGAGGTATTTTGGAATAGTGCAAAGAAAAGTGAATTAGGAGACAGGTCTGCCTCAGGCTGGGAGCAGTGTAACAGTGTGGCCTCTAGACAAATTCAGACCAGGGGTCTATTCCCAGCTCTGCTAATAACCAGTCTTGTGAACTTGAAAAAATTGTGAGTTCTTCATCTGCCAAGTTTGGTAAGCCCTATCTTATAAGACTGTTGCAATGTATGTACTATATATACCACATGGCAAGAGGACTAGCAAATATCACCCACTGTTTAAAGAATAGCAGTTATTAATATTATTTTGATCTCAGATTATCAAAATTCACCTCCCTTGGAATTTTTTTTTAATCCAGAAAATTTCAAACAATATACAATATTCTTAAAAAAAGAACACTGAATCGACCAAAAATTCTCTCTAGTTGGTGAAACTAACGTTCCCAATTAGAGTGTTTATCATTTAATTCAGATGTGGAGTTGTTTTCCCCAGCTGGATGCAGCTCAAGCTCCTAGATTGGTGTCAAAGAACAAGTCCTACCATCCCTTCCAGGTGCCCTTCCATCCAAACCACCTCTGTTTTCATTCATTATACCCTCGTCTAAAAGCTATCCCTCACTTGAGAGTTTGCCAAATTATACGCAAGATAACCTAATTAAAATGCCTTTATAATGGAGCAGACTCTAGCTCTCTCAGTTTGGGGCAAAGAGTCTCAGCACAGTGGTTTCTTGGCGTCTCACCTAAGGGGACATCCCCGTTATTTTTCAGAAACTCCCTGGAGACAATGTGTGTAGAGCACCTAGTTTGCACAATCTGTGCTAGAACAAGAGCAAAGGACACCTTCCTTTCCTGCCCCAGGTGGAGATTTTTCTATGGTTTACCCACAATCCCAAAGTAACTTGTAGCAGCAGTTTTCCATTATAGACCGAATGTTTGTGTCCCCGCAAAATTCATATGTTGAAGCCCTAACCACCGCCCCCACCCCCACCCCGCCTCCATACGATGGTATTTGGAGGTGAAATCTTGGGGAAGTAATTAGGTTTAGATGAAGTCATGAGGACGGGGCACCCATGATGCAATTAGTGGTCTTAGAAGAAGAGCGAGAGAGACCAGAACTCACTCTCTCTGCCATGTGAGGACAGAGAGAAGGTTGCTGTCTGCAAGCCAGGAAGAGAGCTCTCACAAGGAATGTGAACTTCCCAACTTCCATAGAGAAAAATAAATGGCTGTTGTTTAAGCCACCCAGTCTGTGGTATTGTTATAGCAACCTGAGCAGACTAATAGAGGGTTTTTTCTGTCAACTCTGAAGCATACTGTTGGAGGGTTTGGCCTCTACTCACCACTTCCAGGACCTCAACTAGCCCACCACACAATGGAAATGAAAATTACATTCCACTGAGGACTTGCAGTTTCCTAAAGTCCCAAACTGCCTTGCTCAGGAAATTTACACTTAACTGCTATCATAAGGAACACCCTCTCCTCACCCATTCTTTTTACTTTACCTATAGGTCATAGAGAATATTCCAGTATCTTAATCATATGAGTGCAACTCACAGGCTCTAAAATTCTATGAGTAGAGGCTGGATTTTCTTTCTTAGCATCCCCGGTACTAACACTGAACCTTCCAAAGAGCAGATACTCAATGTTTGGTGAATAAAAGAGCCAGTAAACACAAGGTGTAATTTATTAAGATTTAATTTCTCTTTCTTGAAGAAGCTAAGAAACTCAGAGTATAAATCAATTATTTTTACAAAGCTAAAGATTAAAAGGAACAAGGAAAACTAAGATTGATCATGTTTTACTTTTTTTTCTATTCCATTATCCTAACTTTTACTGTGGGATTCTTTCACATTTCCAAGAATATAATCCCTATTGTGATGTTATATTTTCTTGTCTGGGGGATAAAAAACCTCAGACTTCAACAGGGGTGGGAAGATATTGCTGGGCATGGCCCTGGAAGGTGCACTGACTGGCAGTAGTGTCAGCCCTGGCTGCATCCATGGCTCTGGCTTTCTCTTCTAAATCTCGCGAAGCTTCTTTGTAATAAGATGGAAAGGCGCTGGGAACTGTGTCATTGACCTTTGCCAAAAATTCCAGGACTTTCACCTTGCTGGTTTCAGCGCGGGCTCTCGGGCCCCACAGGAACTCATAGCACAGAGGATCACTGTTGGGCACCTGACGGTACTCCAGGTACTTCAGCCTCACTAAATCTTTGGTGATGAGCTTCCTGGGCTCCCCAGAGATGAAATGTTTCCTTCCAGCATACACTCGCATCATACTCAGGAATTTCCAGATGTCTTCCGCAGTGGCACAGTTGCCCTTCATGAAGATCATACCCAGGAGATTCATCAGGAGACCAGTCTTGGGTAACCCCCTTCCACCACGCACCCTCCCATTGTTGGGAAGTTTCAATTTGCTGACAAGATCATAGCAGTGACTGGTTGAGTCGACTTCCTTCACATCTACTGCAAAGACTATCTCAGTGCGCTCAGAGGCTCTCTTGAGAATCTCAGCAAATCGGTCGTGGTAGCTTTGGTGGACAATCTTCAGCATATCTTCCTTCATAATGGGCTGTTTCATTTTATACTTGTACAGAAGGAACTGCTGCTCCGACAACCCAGCTTTCCTGGTTAACAAGACAGTTCCCCAGCTCTCAGTGAAGGATGGGACCTCATAGGCGCTTGCCCTATCCTCATGTTGGCTGTTGGAAGCTTCATCAGATATCGTGTAAGAAACGCCTGCAGAAGTAGTGGTAGTTGGTGCTCTTTGAGGCTCCTGGGCAGTGCTACATGACCCAGCAGTTGGCAGACTTTGGGTGATGCCTCCACACTGAGGAGAGGAGGTGGTAGTGGACTCCTCTTCTGCTGCTGCTATGGCCTGGGCACCCCCACAACTCGGTCTCATCTCCGGCCTGGTGGCGTTCATCACCAGCATGGGCCTTACTCTTCTGACTCTGAGGCATGGTCAAGGACAGCAGGAAGGAGTATAGACAGGAGGTCAGAGGATGTGGACACCTGGAGGGAGGAGAATAAGATGCTATTAGCACCTTCAGTGGGGAGATTCCTCCCTGGCTTTAACCAAGGCCACCTCTGCAGGGTCCTTGAGGGCACTGCTCTAGGCCCCCTCAAGGCTTCTGTTTTGGTCACCCTGTCCCCTGAGAACCCTGTGGAGGATGTTAGAACCTTAGACTGCAGCCTGCCAGCCCTGCCTGGGGTGTACTGGAATAACAGCCGGGGCTGCCAGTCGGAAGCCTCTGTTGTGGGATGTGACAGTCTTCTCAGTTTACAGTCAGGATCATCGTGTCAACTGTTGGCAAGTCCAGGGCCCCCTCTATTCTGGTGCTTTGAAGTTGACACCTCAAACCAAATCCAACACTTCCCTGAGACCCCAGAGGAGGAAGTAAAGGGGTTCCTTATCCCCTCTCTCTGTCAGGTGTCACCCAACTGAGAGCTGTGTGGAGCCCTCTCTGTCATGGGCTGCTTGGGTGCTCAGTTGTCGTTCAGGATACTCACCTGTTCTCTAGGTAGTACCTGGTACACCTCCCTTCTGCTGACTGGTGGCTGCAATTCATACTAACTTTATACTCTTCTCTCTTACATTTGATGTAAATAAGTGAGGGTGATCCTCAGCCTGACAGCCCTGCCCTGAACCTTCAAGTTCTGAATGCAAAGGTGGGGTCTAGATTTTTTGTTATCTATTCAATGATTGGTGATCCCTTCAGTCTTTCCCTTCCTTTGACCCTTGGCATAGTCTGGGACTTCTCTCTTCCTGCCAGCGTCTCCTGAGACACGCCCCACCCCAGGAGGATATGAGGGTTCCCCCAGTTGCCAGTGGTCTCCAAGGCTGAGAATAGGAGATGGATTCTCTTACACCCTAGGTGTGGGTGTTCCCCCCAGACAACTAAACTACTGGAAAGATCTGGAAATCCTCCTACTGTGGGAGAAAAACTATCCC
>NW_020174709.1:129645-152637 GCF_003031525.2 Neophocaena asiaeorientalis asiaeorientalis
TCAAAATTTGAACAGACACCACAGGCTGCCAGCAGGGCGGGAATTCCCTCAGTCCTCACATAGGGTTCTTATCCTGACTCCTGGCCACACTTGGGATGCTTTCCTCTGCTAACTTGAGGCCCCTCCCCTCAAACCAACGCCCTCACATCTGAGACCCTCCTCTCAGAAGTAAGCCTGATAGCCCTGCGTGGGGCTTCCCAGGCTTGACGGAAGCCACAAGTTCTGTGCCACTTCACTGTTCTGGGGTTGAGGTCCCCTCAGACCTCACTCAGAGTTCCGTCTTTGAAATCCTTCAGGGCAAGGCCCTCAGCTTCCTGATCTATCAAATAGGAAAGGAAGGCTTCCTTCCACCTGACTGCCATGCTTGGGTCCTCTGAGAGTGGCAAGCAGGGCCTCATTGGGACTTTCCACCTAAGTTTCCTCACCCAGACTCTCGCTAGCATCTTCTCCTCCGTTTGCTGAACTGGGGCTGCCCATGTAAACCAAGGCCCTCACCGCCCTGAAAGCCTCTGGACCAAAATCTCCCTCAGCCTGACTGCGCTGCACAAGGCCTCCCAGGACTTAGAAGAGGAGCGAGGTTTTGGAGGGGAGGCAGGGGGTGGGGGATGTTTCCCATTCGTCATACAGGCTCCTCACCTCGACTCGGTTCCTGCTAGAACCTGGAAGTCCTCACCCCTGAGGCTGCTCGCCGCAGGAGGCAGTCTCTCACCTTCCTCAGGCTCCCTAGGAGGAAGTGAGCGCTACTCCTCACCTCACCACCGACAGGGCCTCGATCTCTGGCGCCCCCTCTGTTCTGGGGTGGAGGGCACCCTCAGTTTCACACAGGATTCTCAATTATACTCCTTTCAGACCCTTGGGAACTTCCCTCTGCCACTGTCCTTACTACAAGGTCCTCACCTCCTGAGAATTTCCTCGCAGGAGGCTGCCTGATGGCATAGGTCTAAGATCAGGCTAGGGAAAGTCTCTGCAAGACTCCCTACACTACTGGGTGGTGTTCTCCTCAGTCATCGTTCATTTAGGTCCTCGTCTCAGCTCCTGTCTCTTTAATGAATGGTTTCCTGGGAAGTGCCACATCCCTGCAAACTTCTGAGTACTCTCTCCACTGTAAATCTTACGGACGGTCGGTCTGTGTCTCAGAAGATGTGAGATGGGGAAGCTGAAGAGCAAGGTAGAGGACTCACATAGGAGGTGAGCTTTCAGAGAGAAAACAAAACATGTTGATTATTTCTCCTCTACCACCCAAACTTGGCTTCTAATGTAACTTCTGTTCTGCAAGACTTACATACTACAGGAAATGGGCTGAGCCTGATAATTTTGTGAGACCCCATGTTTCAAGGTTAACTGACACTGCGTATATAGATGATCACATTGTTACCAGATGGTATATCCTTCCTTTCATTATTCATATCCTTCATTTATTTTGGTTTTCTTATCGTCCTGGCTATGTATTCCAATCCAGTACTTTGGGCACAAACTTTTTTTTTTTCTTCAATCACCTGAGATATACTATGGAGTAGTGAGAAGAAAAGTGAATAACGATACGCAAGGTCAGCTTCAGGGTGGGAGTGGTGGAACAGTGTGTGCCCTACAGAAATTTAGACCAGGAGTCTAGTCTAGCTGTGTCACAACCTTGTGAACACGAGAATATTGCAAGTTCTTCATTTGCCAACTGAGTTTGATAAACCCTATCTTGTATGACTGTGGGAATGTATATATTGTGTATAAAGCACCCATCAAAATGACTAGCAAATATTGGGTGTTTCATGAATGGCAGTTACTATTTTTACCTAGACAATATCACCCTCCTATGTAGGAATGTTTTCTTAAATCCAGCATATGTCAGAGAAAATGCAATGCTCTCAGACAAAACACTACCAAATCAGTCAAAAATTTGCTTTAGCAAGTAAAATTAAGTATCTTGTCCGCATTGGAGCATTTATTATTTAATTTTAGTGTGGAGGTGGTTTTTCCCCCCACCTGGATGCAACTCAAAGTTCCTAGAGTTTTGTTATGCACTGACTCTTTCAGTCTTTTCCAGCTGCCCTTCTATCTAAACCACGTCCATTTTTATTTTTGTTTCTTCCCCACCAAAATCTAGCCCTCTCTTAGAATTTGCCAAATTATACTCAAGATAACCTAACTAAAATGCTCTTTTAGTGCATTGGGATCTGGCTCTACCAGTTCAAGGCAGAAAGTGTCAACAGAGTGGCTCCTGTGAATCTCACCCATTGGGGCTCAAGGCTGCCCCAAAATGTGCCACAAAGGCATATTGATTACCTTATATTACGGTTACTGAAGAAATGACCAACGTAGGAGGGACAGTCTGACACTCCCTTATGTCTCTCTGAAAGCAGGAAATCTCTCATGTGAAAGATGCACTCCCTGCATCGGGAGGTAGAAGGGTACCCTTATAGCCAGAAATAGGGAATTCAGGCAGAGAAGCCTGTGTAAACAAACCTTGTTACTTCTTTAATTTACTACCCCAAGCCCAAATTCTGTTTAGATTCTTCACTAATTGAGCACTCAAAATGTAAGTTTATTTGTCCTGTCCATTCCTCAGAACTTTATTGTTTTTTCATCTAAAAATATAAAAGCTGCCCTTTTTTGGCCACTTCTTAGGTCCCATTTCTAAGAAACCTCCATGTGCATGAATTACAATTTGTTTCTTTTTCTTCTGTTAATCTGTCTTGTGTCAATTTTGTTATTAGTCCAACCACAAGAACTCAAGAGGTGTAGAGGGGTAAATTTCCCCCTCCCTGACAGTTGGCAAGCCAGGCAGGAGGCTTCCCATCCTGAGGCTGCTGCAGCTGAGAGATCCTGGGACATGTGATAAAGGCCGCAGAAGGTAAGATTTCTTACCATGTCAGCCTCCCAGATTGCTGCCTTCAAGCTCTGATGGAAGGGAAAGTAGTGAAAGTCCCTTGTTTTCTCTCTAAATTTAGCAGGAGAAAATATTTGTGTAGCTAGTTCCTTAGACTTAGGAAAACTTGAGGATTCTGTTCTTCTCAAACATGGTCACTGTTTTACTTAGTCTATGTTGTGTCATTTGTCATAAGGAGAAAACCATAGGGCAGTACAGTAGGCATAGATCCTATAAGCCTGCTGTTCAAGCCAGCCTCACAGATTGTTAACAGCTGTCACCAGACCCGCGTCTATTTAGACAAACTTTGCTGTTGTTCCTCTATGTAAAAACAAGATGAGGTTTTACCTTCCGTCTTCTTTTATGTCTTGAGAGCCTGGCATTTTGCCCAGTGAGAATATTCTCTCTGGTCTGTCATCCAGAAGGTACATTTACTGGGGTGTATCTGGTGGTTAGTTGAATAGACTGGGGTTCCAAGTCATGAAGTTAGCAGCACTCTCATTGTCTGGTTGTGCCAGCTCTCAGAGGAGTTTGTCATAAGGGGTCCTGGCCCATAAGGGGCATTTGTCATCTCAACTTTTATTGCTTGTTAGTACTGGAAAAGCCCCATTCCAGTAGTGCCTGCCTGGTGCCATAAAATAATGGGTTTATGGCTGGAGTGCCCCACATTTTTGTGGGACACTAGAGAGATTGTTTTCACTATACCATTCGTACCACTTGTAGCAACAAAGGGCTTTTACTTTTTTAGGCTAACTCTGGGAATGAACTTTCTGGATCTCGTGAGGGCTAAATAATCTCTTGTGATATATCTCTTGCATTTTTGGTTAAGCAGTAAAAAAAAAATGCTTATTGGTTTGAGTTGCTGTTTGCAATTAATATAAGATCCTACTTGCCAATGGCCAGATGATGGATCCTTTAAATTGGCTGTATTCCCATATGAACCGGTTTGCAAAGCAAAAATAGAGACATAGACATAGAAAACAAACGTATGGACACCAAGGGGGGAAATTGGGGTGGAATGAATTGGGAGATTGGGATTGACATATATACACTACTATGTATAAAATAGATAACTAATGAGAACCTGCATAGCACAGCAGGGACTCCACTGTACAGTAGAAACTAACACAACATTGTAAAACAACTATACCCCAATAAAAAACAAGAAAAATAAATAAATAAATAAATTGGCTATATTTAAAAGGAAAAAATTCTGTGAGAGCTCTCGTCATAAACATCTCTCATATTGGTACTTATGGGAGGATCAAATTGAAAGGAAAAAAATTATAATGAATATTAAGAAATTCCTTATTATGACGAAAGAAATTAAAATTAAAACAAAAATCCAACATAAATTCCGCTCTTAAAAATCACCCTGTTTCCTCAGTAGTTTTCCAGGACCTCCTACAAATAATCCGGGCACAGATCAGCTGGAGTCCAATATTCAACGGCTAATAGAAACAACTGTCTTTGTCTTGTAAATCTGTATAAAATCAGAAATACAATTCTAGAAACAAGTCAAAGCGCACCTAACTTTACCCGTCCCAAGCCCTCACCCATCCCTCTTAAAATGCTTGTAGATATTATAAATCATCAGGATATTAGAGTAAAATTGTCCTTTACTTAAGAAAAAAATTAATAGTGCTTACTCAAAGGCTTATGATAATAGACAAATATACTCCAAAACTCCCTAGGAGAAAACTTACATTTCCTTCCCTGCCCCTTAAAATTATGAGTCTGGATTAGCTTAGTCTGTAGAACTTAAAAAAAAAAAAAGAAGAAGGAAAAAAGGAAAGGGACCTCTTCAAACACAAACTGCTAAAAGACTCTTACCTGAACAGTCTCCTTAAAATCGCTTGTCAAGGGCAAATACAGATCTTAAAAGTCTTCTCCACAAATAAAAAAAGACTTTAGCCATCTGAATGAGTACACTTAATTAATTCTGTTATTTATAAACTAGTGAGTTTTGTATTGTACCTGATTCATGACTAAAGTTTTAAAATGAAAACTATGAGATCTCTGGTTTTGTCTGTCTATATGTCTACTTTATAAATATGGTATCTTTCTACCTCCAGATTATGTTGCCAAAATCGTTATTTGTAAAAGAGCTCTAATTGGCTTAAACAAACTAGTACTTATATAAAAATTGTTAAAAATATAACAAAAACTAACCCAAAGTTTCTCACGTTCACATGATCTAGAATAATCTTTAGTAAATATTGTAAAAGCTAATTTTAAGCTTGTTGATTTAATTAATACGGGTATATCTTCAGAGTTAGCATAAAATATAATGCAGAAAAACAACTTTTTGTTCTACTGGGTTTACTAGCTAATGTCTCTTTTGCAATGTTTGTCAGAAAACACACAAACAAAACAGACAAAAGACCTTAGGATAATGACTGAATGCTTTAATGACTCATGAAATTTTCATGAGTAATCTAAGTATGATTATTTAAGAACAAAAGAATTAAATAGGTGTGAAATAAGAGTGTTTAGGTGAACTTTTTAACAATAATTGTTTTGTGGTTTGTCTACCTAAATAGTTTCCTAAATCTCTTTGGTAATTTACACTCTTAGAGTTTTGCTAAGTTAAATTAAATGATGAGAATTCATTGACTGTTTAGTCATTTCCAAATAAGATAAAATACTAAAACATTAACTGCTGAGCAAGTCTAAGTTTGCATATTTTTTACCTCTTACTACAGAGACTAAGTATGTTTGGGTTTATTAATAAATATACCTTATGCTTTATTGAAAGATTATTCTATAAAGTAACATATATTTCTAGAAATTATAAAATGTATTTTTAAGTTTGCCAAGCCACAAAATGTTAATACAGTTCAGAATTGTTTACTTCTTTATTTTCACTAAAAAATTAAGATTTCAAAGGATTAAGAATTCTAATTAATATATTGGTTAAAGCTACCCGATATAGCAATAGAAATGGGATATGTTTTGGGGTAAGAAAAGTTATAGGGTACAGAGATGTGTTTGTTAAGGAAAAAGAAAGTGATTTTCCGTAAGGCTGGTTATTTCTAAATAGGAAAGAAAACAAGGCACAAACTAAAATGGACATAGAAAATTGTAAGTTTTGTGAAAAAAGGAATCTTTGGAAAGGAATTTTATGTGTGGTCAGGACTAAATAAGATTGGAATCAATTTAATTAAGTAAATGAGCTTAAGTATCAAAAGTAAACTGGTACAAAATTGGAATTTGGTTTTATCTCTGTTAAAAGGACAAAGGTTTTTTTTGTTTGTTTTTTTCTATTGGTCTGCTCTTGATAAGAAGAGATTATGAAAGGTTTTTCTTTACCTTGAAGGAATCTGACCAAAAAATATATATAGTGTCTTGTCTTATCTTTATCAGGTCTTTGATTGCTTAAGTAAACGTAGTCCTCTGGGTGTTAAAAGAGTGAAATTTTGCTCAGAACCATATAACCTTCTATATTTGCCTATGAAGTCTTTGTTACTTTGGTTAAATGGATAAATAAGCATTGTTTCACAGTGACCTATTTGACTAAGTGTTTTAAAGCCTCTGATATTTTTGGCAAGCTTCCCCCAAATCAAATTCTATATGAAGTCTTTTTGACTTAGAACTAACTTTGAGATATGAGTTATTTCAGAGGGCCTCTGAAATATCTCAAAGATTTGTTCTCTTTCCTTATAAAAAGAGAGATATTAAACTAATTAGGAGTATTTGTTATGTTAAATTACATGGGAAGCATTGTCAAATAAGAAGTAACAAACGTTAAGCCTTTTTTATGTTGTGTTTGTATAGGTAGGTATTATAAGTGTTCCAGAAATTATGTGAAACTACTGGAAGTCTTATATGTCCTGGCATAAAATGTTGTCTGTCACCAAAATTGAAGCTCACACTAAAAGGACTAAACCCAAGTATCAGGGAAACACTGAAGCTGACTTTTATGCACAGGCAGCAACAAAAAAAGAATCTGTAAAGACTGTGGCACGTGTGGATAAAGTCCATTTTGCTTCTGCCAAAAAATTGACCCTTAATCGCCGGACTTTTGCCATCCTGATGTCCGTTTAACATAGCAGCAGTCTGCCCCTGAATTGGAGAAATTAAATTGGTAAACAATAGCTATAAAATAAATAGCCGGGGCTATGAGAAACCCAAGATGGCCCCTTGGTTCCTCCCAGCTTTCTGGCAAACCCCCCCCCATTTAAGATAACTCAAATTATAAATAGACATTGGTAGGAAGATTTCTATAAAACTGTGCAAAAAGTTTACCAGCAATGTCTGACCTGGCAGGTCCATAACCCTGGGAAGAAAAAAAAAAAAAAAAAGATTTTTGTCCCCCAGAGGCCTGAAGACCTCCTTTCGCTGGACCCTTTGAACAGCTGCAACTGGACTTCATTTATTTGCCACTTAGTGTGAGTCATCAAAATATTCTTGTTATTGGGCTTCCCTGGTGGCGCAGTGGTTGAGAGTCCGCCTGCCAAAGCCTTCCCTCGCTGCAAATCTGATTCTCTCACAGTGGCAAATAAACTGTTTAGAAAATGTGTTCTCCACTTGGGGTATACCTTTTAAAATATCCAGTGATCAAGGCACAGATTTCCCTGGGCAAATCAGACAAGCCTTAACAAAAACCTTGCAAACTTCTTGAAATTATCACTGTCCCTATCACCCACAGTCTTCAGGGAAGATCGGTAGAACTAATGGAAAAACTGGACTCAAGCAGAACAAGAATTAACATGGTACCGAATGAATTGATGAATATGATTATAATTTTCATGATTTCTTTGTCTGAAATATTACTGATTTTTTAAAATCTTTCATTTTCCAGATATAAGGAAATTTTTTAACACTTATAGCAATTTGATAAATTATACCTTTGTAAATAGAATTTAAACATTTATCTTTTTGTCCCTACCTGATCACTCCAGAATTCAGAAAGTCTCAGTGAGTATTCTTATTTTCTTGGCAAAATAGTTATATGCACAATTGAATAAGAATCTGTTCTTATAGCAGGACACAATTGGAAACATTGGTTATATTACCAAGACTTTGATTGGAATGCCATATTTGACAGAGATACATGTACACTCAGATATGACCAGATAGCTTGAAGGAACTAAGGTCGACTTTATGGAACCATAAAGCCCCTTGAAAAAACAGCCTGGGACCTTGCTGACAGAGTTCCCAGCAGCTTCCCAGCAGCCTTACCAGGTGAGTAAGGAAGGCCACTTCCTGACAGGCACAGGAGCCTCAGGATATTTGGGGAACTTCAAGAAGAGAGGAATTCACCCAAATCTCTAGGTATAAAAGGAACTCTGACGACAAGTCTTTGGTGTGGCTTCCTAGCCTTGAGAAGCTATTAAAATTTCACTCTGGAGATTCCTTATGAAAACTTCCAGCAAAGCAGATTTAAAAGAGCCTATATGGCTAATTGCTATTCTTGCTGGACTTAACATAAATAATCAGGCCAAGTTTATTGAGTCTAGACTTATTTTGCAAACAAATTAGTCTTAATTTTGCTTTCTTTGGTAGAGAAGAGGGAGATTTTAGAGAGAAAAATTGTTTCAATAGAAACTATACTACACACTTGTGAATATTAGATTCTAGTGCTATTACTTTTCCTTGAGGTTTTGTCATTTACCTTTAAACTGGACTGGATCCTGAATTTTTCTAGTTTCCTCCAATATGTGGCTGCAACTCTCTAACATTTCCTATTTTCTCTCATTATTTTGATGTATCTGTGGGGAGAAGGTGAGCTCTATGTACTACTCCTCTGCCAACTTGACCTGCTCCCCTCTCCCATCCTTTTGACTTGAATCATTGAGAACTAAAACTGTTCTTTTCCTGAAGCCCTGCACATTGAAGCTAGACGACTTGATATAAACATCAGAGAAATTGCCACAACAGCTCATATTTAAACAATCTTCATGCCAGTTGCTGTATGAGCCACTCAGAAAGTTAACCTGAACACCCAGTGACATCATCAGAGACATTTCAAACTGCAGTAGATGCTTCGAACCTGACACCTAGAAATCTTCTTGACTGACTGCCCCCTGGGTTCAGAAACTGGTTTATAACCAGCTCCAATCATTAACCTTTGTTTTTCTTTTGTTTCCGTAGAAATGCCTCTTAGTAAATACCTGATATTGCTTGCACCATAGACCTAGCTTTGGGAGCCCATCTGCATCATTGCCTCCTGAAATGAGATACAACAATTTAACTGAACTGAACTGTTCTCAGAACTAAGAAACTGGTTCAATGAAATGGAGGGCTCTACTAACCCATTCTCTGTCTCCACAGTGACCAGTTCAGCTCTTAATATGTGAAACTTCCAGGGAAGTTTCAGAGGAGGGAACTGTTAAGGCTTAGGGCAGGTTGCCCCCAAATATACCACAATGGCATATTGATTATTTTGAATTAAAGTTATTTAAGAAACAGCCAGTGCAGGAGGGGCACTCCGACCCTCCTTTCGGTCTCCCTGAAAGCAGGAAATAAATCTCTCATGTGAAAGATGCACTCCCTGCATCGGGAGGTAGAAGGGTACCCTTATAGCCAGAAATAGGGAATTCAGGCAGAGAAGCCTGTATAAACAAACCTTGTTACTTCTTTAATTTACTACCCCAAGCCCAAATTCTGTTTAGATTCCTTACTAATTGAAGGAATTATCCAAAATGTAAATTTATTTGTCCTGTCCATTCCTCACAAGCTTATTGTTTCTTTGTCTAAAAAGTATAAAAGCTGCCTGCTTTGGCTACTTCTTAGGTACCATTTCTATGACCCCTCCGTGCACATGAATTACAATTTCTTTCTTCTCCTGTTAATCTGTCTTGTGCCAACTTTGTTAGTCTAACCACAAGAACTCAAAGGGGTAGTGGGGGAACTTCCTCCTCCCTGACATACCTCAAGGCAGTTAACCCTTATTCCTCTGTCTGTGCACTGTATTCTCCTGCATTGAGATAAGAGCAAAGACACCTTAGATTTCTGTCTGTTAGGGGCTTAATTGTGTCCCCCAAAAATTCATGTTGAAGGCATAAACCCCAGTACCTCAGAATGTGACTGTAGTTGGAGATGAGGTCTTTAAAGAGCTGGTTAAATTAAAATGAGGCCATTAGGGTGGGCCATAACCCAATCTGACTGGTGTCCTTATAAGAAGAGATTAGGACACAAAAGGAGAGACCAGGGATATATGCACACAAAGGGACAGCCAAGTGAAGAGGGTGGCCATCTGCCAGCTGAGGAGAGAGGCCTCAGAGGAAACCAACCCTCATCTTGGACTTCCAGCCTCCAGAACTGTGAGAAAATAAATTTCGGTTGTTTAAGCCACCCATTCTGTGGTATTTTGTTGTGGAAGCCCTAACAAATCAATACACTGCCCCAGGTAGAGATTTCTTTCTGGGTTATCCTTTTACTTTCCCGTAAGTCATAGAGGGCATCTCAACATCTTGTATGACTGCAGCTCCTTGCTTCTAAAGTTGTATGGACATAGGCTGGGTCTTTATCTTAGCATTGCCAGTACTAGCACAGAGCCTTTTAAAGAGTAGATGCTTAGCTGACGTTTGGGAAATAAAAAAGAAAGTGAGTAAGAGGTCTAACTTGTTAAGATTTAATACCTCCTACATTCTTTAATAAGTTAAGCATATTGAGGTATAAATCATTTAATTTTACAAAACAGAAGACTGAAAGGATTAAGAAAAATCAAGGTTTATCATGTTTTCTTTTTAATTATTTTTTCATTCCATTATCCCAACAATTTTATTTTGGGATTCTTTCCCATTTCAACAAAAATCCCTATTGTGATGTCAAATTTTCTTATCTGGATGATTTTTAAGCAGTCTCAGACTTCAGTAAGGGTGGGAGAAGCTGCTGGACGTGGCCATGGAACATGCCTGGAAGTGACAGTATTTCCAGGCCTGGCTGCAATTTTGGCTCAATCTCTCTCTTCCTCATCTTGAAAAGCTTCTTCATGTCGTGATGAGAAGGCACTGGGAACCATATCGCTGACCTTTGCCAAAAATTCCAAGATTTTCATCTTGCTGGTTTCAGTATGGGCTTTTGGGCCCCACAGGAACTCATAGCACGGAGGATCACTGTTAAGCACCTGGCGGTACTCCAGGTACTTCAGCCTCACTAAATCTTTGGTGATGAGCTTCCTGGGCTCCCTATAGATGAAGTGCTTCCTCCCAGCATATACTCGCATCATATTCAGGAATTTCCAGATGTCTTCCTCAGTGGCACAGTTGCCGTTCATGAAGATCACACCCAAGACTGTCATCAAGAGACTGGTCTTAGGTAACCCCCTACCAGCACGCACCCTCCCATTGTTGGGGAGTTTCAGTTTGCTGACAAGGTCATATGAGTGGATGGTTGAGTCGACTTCCTTCAAGTCAACCGCAAAGACAGCTCAATGCGTTCAGAGGCTTTCTTGAGAATCTCAGCAAATCGGTCTTGGTACTTTTGGTTGACAATCTTCAGCATGTCTTCCTTCATAATGGGCTGCTTCATTTATATTTGTACAGAAGGAACTGCTCCAACAAATCCATCTGACTAGTTAGAGTATCACTGTATGTGCTCTCAGTAGAAGGTGAGACATCAGAGGAACATGGATGTTCCTCATCTTGACTGTTATCATCTTCATCAGACCTTGTGTCAAAAGTACTTGAAGAAGTGATGGTAGTAGATGGGGCTTTTGAAGACCCCTGAGAAGTGCTATTTGACCCAGCAGCTGATGAACTCTGGGGATTATCTTCCAAAACAGGAGAAGAGGAGGAGGGGGGTTCTTCTATTACTGCAGTGGCCTGAACTCTCCTGTGACTCTGGGAGTCATCTTGGGCCTGGTGGCGTTTCTCACCGGTGCGGAGCTTACTCTTCTGACCCCGAGGCATGATGACTGTGCTCAGGGACAATGGTTAGGAGTGTGAGTAGAAGAGCAGGGGATAAGGGTCCACTGGATGAGGAAGGTTGAGAGAGTGTGCAGCTTCAGCAGGGAAATACCACCTTGGTTATAAGGAAGGCTACATTTGTAGTTTTCCTTGAGGGCACTGCTCTAAAAACCCATAGGGCTCCTGTTCTCCTAATCAGCCTGTCCCTTGGGAAACCTGTCGAAGGAAATCAGAATGATCTTTAGGCTGCATCCTGCCACCCCTGCCTCAGGCGTGCTGGGGCAACAGCAGGGGCTGGTGGTCTTCTACATTGAGGAGTCTCTTATGTCACATTCAAGACCGTCATTCAACTGGTGGCAGGTCATGGGACCCATTCCCTCTGCTGTTCTGAGGTTGACATCACAAACCTCCCTGGGATCTATGAGAAAGAAATGAAGGGGGTCCTCAGCTTATCAACCCTGTCCAGGTGCCCCCAGTACTGACTGCTCAGTGGGGAGTTTTCTGTCCTGGCCTCTGGAGTCCTTAGTCCTCATTAAGGGTCCTTAATTTGGCTACACATAGGGCCTGATATCCCCACCCCTTTCATTGAATGGTGGCTACACCTTCAAACTAAGGATTTTACTTCCCATAGACCTGATACAAATAAGTGTTGGTGGAGCTTCAGCTTGATAGCCCTGCCCTGGATCCTCAAGGGCTGTAACAAGGAGCAGGGCTGGATTCCTTATCACTTCTATTTAGTGGTAAATGATCCCTCAGTCCTTGCTTTGACCTCTGTCATGGCCTGGAATTCCACCCTCCCTTGCCCTTAGGCCTGCCCCTTATACTAAGGCCAGCACCACCCTGAAACCCCTAGGAGAAAGTGAGATTCTCCTCTCCTCATCTGACCATACCTGTCCTTGGTCTTCTGAGGCTGAGAGTAAGGAATGAACTCTATGGTTATGGGGTATGTGGTTCCCTTAGTCCTCAGGGTATTCACCTGGTCTCTTGAAAAACCTAGAAATCATCCCACTGCTGGCCCTAGGCCGTACCCCTTAGACCATGTCCCTCACCCCCTTGTGACACCATAGGGGGAAATATGTCACATCATGTCAACAAAGCCCAGGGATACCAGGGATACCAGGGATACCAGGAAGGGCATGGTTCTGTGGAGTTCTCTTACAGTCTAAAGGCAGAGGTTTCCTTAAGTCCTCACTCGGGATTCTCACCTTGACTCCGGGCAGGGCTTGGGACTCCTTCCTTTGTTTACCTAAGGACCCTCTCCTCAGACTAAAATCCTCACTTCCTGAGGTGCCAGAGAGGCAAAGTCTGGGAATGCCACATGAGGCTACTCCTACCTGTGCCCTTCCAGTGTTGACATCAGGATTCAGGCTCCTTGGGGCTCTCTCTGTTCAGGGTAGGGGTGTGCCCTCAGTCCTCACTCAGGTTCCTCACCTTGACTTCTGAAGGGCCCTAAGTTTCCTCTTTCTTTCAACTTAAAGTCACCTATTTAGACCAAAGCTCTTATGTTCCTCTAAACCCTGAAAATAAGTGAGGGGATGCTCAGCCTGGCAGCCCTGCCTTGGCCTTCTAAGTCTGAGAGCAGACACAGGCCAGTCTCTCTGTGACTTCAGTTATTATGTGGTTTTTGTCTCAGTCCTCATTCATCAAGTCTTCACCTTGACTCCTATCTCTTCTATAAAAGGCTTCTTGGGAAATGCCACATCCTTGGAAACTCTTAATTGATCTCCCTACAACAAATCTTGCAGGAATAGGTTGAGCCCCAGGAGTGATGTGAGATGGGAAGCTGCAGCCAAGCAAGGGCTCCAGCACAGGTGTTGTGCTATCAGAGAAAACACGCTGATCTCTTCTCTTCACTGGCCAGATATAGCCTTATATAACCTCAATTCTAATAGATTTACTTTCTACGGGGAAAGGGCTGAATTAAATGATTTTGTGAGCCCCTGATCTTTTGAGGTTTACTGACATTTCCTTCATAGATAGTTATATTGTCACCAAACGCTATCTATTTATTTGTACCTCACTTTTATTTTCATATTTTTATTACTTATTCCTGGAGCTTTTTATTCCAAAACCATGTTTGGGGTATGAAGTCCTGCTTTTTAACACCTGAAATACATTTTGGACTAGTGATCAGAAAAATGAAGTGACCCAAGGTCGGCCTCAGCCTGGGAGGAGTGGCATAGCGCGGGCTCTAGAGGGATTCAGAGCCAGGGTTCAGTCCAGCTGTCACTTACCAGCCTTGAATTTGAGAATATTCCAACTTCTTTATCTGCAAAGTGAGTCTGAAAAAGTCTGTAGTGTAGGACCACAGGCATGCATGTATGTAAACCACCTGGCAGTCTGAGACAAAGTTTGGTACTTTCAATGAATGGCAGTTATTACTAAGATGATTTTGATCGCAAATAACAAACTCCCTTCACAGAATTTTATTTCCAGCCTACATTAGAGAATATGCAACTCCAAACAATATAGAAATCCACATCAGCCAAAATGCCAAGCGAGTAAAACTAAGTAGTATTTCCCTATTAGAGCATTTGTTTTAATATTGGTACGGGGTCATCTTCTCCAGATGGATGCAACTAGGAGTTCATTTGTCTCAAGGACCAACAACTTCCCTCCCAGGTGCCTTTTCATCCAAACCACCCCTAATTTCATTCATACCATTGCCACTAAAATTTGAGCCCTCCCTTAGAGTTTGCCAAATTACACTCAAAATAACCTAATTAAAATGCCCTTTCACTGAAGTGAGCTCTGGCAGTCCCATCCCACAAAAAGAGAGACAGTCCAGTGGCTTCTTGGCATCTCATTTCAATGAGTATCACCTTTATTTCTCAGAAACTCTCTGGACAGCTCATGCCTAAAACACCTAGTTTGAGTGTTCACTTGCCCTGGGGCAAGTGCATAGGACCCCTTCCATTCCCTAGGTGGGGATTCTCTCTGGTTTTTCCACATCCCAAAGTTAACTGTGAAGATATGTTTTCCATTCCAGGTTTAGTCTCTCAACTCTGAGAAACAACATCTGAGTGGCCCTTTCCATCACTCCCACAGCTTCATCTAGCCCACCATGCATGCTGACTGTGAATTACTTCCTGCCGAGGGACTAGAAGTTTCCCAAGACCCAACGCTGCCTTTATCAGGTAACTTACACTCCTTGCTCTCATTTGGAACCTTCTCTTCCACACCCTCACTTTAAAAAAAAATTGTTCATTTGTTTTTTTCTTAGAGTGTATCTTACCATCCTCCTTACATGATAGCTGATGCTAGACTCTAAAAATTCTATGGGCAGTGGCTTGGTCTTCATTTTCTTACCAACCATAGTAGTATTGGAGAGGCTTCCAAAGAGAAGATGGTCAATTAATTTGAGAGAAAAAAGAAGGAATGACCAAGAAGTCTTATTTACCGTGATTTAATTTTCAAACAGTTTGAATAACCTAAGCAAACCTAGGTATATATTATTTAATTTTACAAGCAAAGAGAAAGAAAAGAAGGCAAACTAAGAATTAACCAGCCTTTACTTTTGTATCACCATTTTGAGATCCCCAATATTTTCGCGTGGGATTCTTTCTCGTTTCCACGAAAAATCCTATTCCAATGCCATGTTACCTTGTTCTGTAGCAAAATGAAAATATTGAAGGCTTTTCAGTTTTTTTTGCAAATAGCAAACTCTTAATCTTAAAACTGAACAGCAATAAACATGACATCCATGACATTAATACACTTTGATTCTAAAGCAAAATAAACATTCAATGAAGTAATAACATTTGAAAAGATACTAAACATCTCTATCATAAATCTACCTATCTAGCATCTCTCTACCTACTTATCTACCAATCATCTATCTTTAACTAGGTATTGTTCATTTGGAAAAAAGAAAGAGATATATATTTTATTAAAACTAACTGCACGTAAACTACCATACTACTTAAAACTGTAAGAACATATATGTTTTGTTCCCTCCACCCCTACTACTCTGCACTATTTAGGAGCCTGACTGCTCTCTTCCAAAACAAAGTGAGCAAACTGCCCGCGGCCTCCCTCCCTACATGTGGGAGGAGCTGCGGGCCTTGGCCCTGGAAGGGGCTCTGCCCTCAGCAACAGCTGCAGCCCTGGCCGCGGCTCTCACTGCTGCTCTCTCTTCCTCATCTTTCAGAGCCTCCTCAGAGAGATCTGGTAAGGCACTGGGGACGGTACCAATGATCTTGGCCCAAAACTCCAGCACTTTCATCTTGCTGCTTTCAGCGTGGGCTCTCGGGCCCCACAGGAACTCATAGCGTGGAGGATCACTGTCCGGCACCTGGCGGTACGTCAGGTACTTCTGCTGCACGAAATCTTTGCTGATGAGCCTCCCGGGATCCCCGAAGATCAGGTGCCTCCTCCCAGCGTGGTAACCCAACGCATTGAGGAATTTCCAGAGCTCCTCTTCGGTGGCACGGTTGCCCTTCGTGAAGATCGCGCCCAGGACAGTCATCAGGAGACCGGACGTGGGCATCCTGAACTCATCACTCGGACTTCTGTCGCTGGGGAGGGCCATCTTGCTGACGAGGGCGTAGGAGTGACTGCTGGGGTCGACTTCCTTCACCTCGAGGCCAAAGACCGCCTCCATGATACCAGAGGCTCTGCTGAGGATCTGAGGGAAGTGCTTCTTGTACTTCTTGTTGAGAGTCTTCAGCAGTGCTGCCTGCAGGATGGGCTCCTTCGTTATGTACTTCTCCAGCAGGAACTCCACGAACATTGTGGACTTCCTGCTCAGAGGATCTCTGCAACTCCTGCGGGTGGAAGGTGCTGCCTGGGAGGTACCTGCACTTTTCTCATCTTGGCTCTGGGCACCCTCTTCAGATCCTGGGCATGAAACCCCTGCATCACGAGAGGTAGTGGCTGGGGCTCCCTGAGGCTCCTGGCGAGTGCCTGCAGCAGGGGAGCTCGGGGAAGTATCCCGAGAAACAGAAGCGGGGGAAGACGGCGACTCTTCTATCACTTCTGCCGCCGCCGCCGCTGCCTCCGCAGTGGCCTGGGCACCCTTGAGACTCTGAGTCTCCCCCTGGGCCTGGCGGCGTTTCTTGCGGGCATGGCGCTTGTTCCTCCGGGCATGGCGCTTGTTCCTCCGGCGTCGAGGCATGATGACACGGGTCAGGGCCAGCAGGCGGGACTGTGTGCAGGAAGGCAGGCAACGAGGGCACCTGGGGGAGGGAAAAGGAGATGCTGTGAGCACCTTCAGATGGAAGAATCAAGGGCTCAACGTTATAGGCTCTTCTTTAATCAATCCTGTCATCTGCCTCTCTTGCAGGCTACAGACCTGTCTCGAATTCAGGGCATCCCCCTACCTGCCCACACTCGGGTTCCAGTTCAGTGGAGACTTATTGTCCCTCAGGGATTACTTAAGTTTTGTGTTTTTGTGTTTGTTAGTTTTTTTTCTTTATTCCTTCTGTAATGTTTCCATGGTTGATTTTGGGTACAGGAAAGAGTAGCCCATGTTTGATTGTCATCACCTGCTATGGATGAGGTACTACATCTGTAAATAAATTAAGGAAAATCGACATTCTTACAATATCTGTGCCTCACAAATACACATAACATACTATTCTGGTTGAGACTTCTTTTTCCTAAGTCAATCATGAAATTCTTATTGTTGCCTCCATGTAGATTATATACAGTTTTGTATGGTTTCTTTCTAGGTATGTTTTTTATATTGTTGCTTTTGTTTATGGTGTATTATCTTTTTTCTTTTTTTTTTGTTTTTTTAAACAACTTTATTGGATTATAATTGTTTTACAATGGTGTGTTAGTTTCTGCTTCATAACAAAGTGAATCAGTTATACATATACATATGTTCCCATATCTTCTCCCTCTTGCATCCTCCCTATCCCACCCCTCTAGGTGGTCACAAAGCATTGAGCTGATCTCCCTGTGCTTTGCGGCTGCTTCTCACTAGCTATCTATTTTACGTTTAGTACCGTATATATGTCCATGCCACTCTTGCACTTTGTCCGAGTTTACCCTTCCCACTCCTCGTATCCTCAAGTCCATTCTCCAGTAGGTCTGCATTTTTTTTCCCATCTTGCCCCTAGGTTCTTCATGACCATTGTTTTTTTTTTTTCTTTTAGATTCCATATATATGTGCTAGCATACGGTATTTGTATTTCTCTTTCTGACTTACTTCACTGTGTATGACAGTCTCTAGGTCCATCCACCTTGCTACACATACCTCAGTTCCGTTCCTTTTTATGACTGAGTAATATTCCACTGTATATATGTGCCACATCTTCTTTATCCATTCATCTGTTGATGGACGCCTAGGTTGCTTCCATGTCCTGGCTATTGTAAATAGAGCTGCAGTGAATATTTTGGTATGTGACTCTTTTTGCATTATGGTTTTCTTAGGGTATGTGCCCAGTAGTGGGATTGCTACTGTCCCAACTATCATATGATAGTTCTATTTTTAGGTTTTTAAGGAACGTCCATTTTGTTTTCCATAGTGGCTATATCAATTTACATTCCCACCAACAGTGCAAGAGGGTTCCCTTTTCTCCACACCCTTTCCAGCATTTACTGTTTGTAGATTTTTTGATGATGGACATTCTGACCAGTGTGAGATGATATTGCATTGTAGTTTCGACTTGCATTTCTCTAATGATTAATGATGTTGAGCATTCTTTCATGTGTCTGTTGGCAACCTATATGTGTTCTTTGGAGCCATGTCTGTTTAGGTCTTCTGCCCATGTTTGGATTGGTTTGTTTGCTTTTTTCATTTTGAGCTGCATGAGTTGCTTGTATGTTTTGGAGATCAATCCTTTGTCAGTTGCTTAAGTTTCAAATATTTTCTCCCATTCTGAGGGCTGTCTTTTCATCTTGTTTAATTCATTTATTTCTGATATGATCTTTAATATTTCTTTCCTTCTGCTAACTTTGGGCTTTTTTTGTTTTCTTTCTCTAATTGCTTTAGGTGTAAGGTTAGGTTGTTTATTTGAGATTTCTCTCGTTTCTTGAGGTAGAATTGCATTGCTGCAAACTTCCCTCTTAGAACTGCTTTTGCTGCATCCCATGGGTTTTGGGTCATCGTGTTTCATTGTCATTTGTGTGTAGGTATTTTTTGATTTCCTCTTTGATTTCTTCAGTGATGTCTTGGTTATTAAGTAGTGTGTTGTTTAGCCTCCATGTGTTTGTATTTCTTACAGATTTTTTCCTGTAATTGATATCTAGTCTCATAGCGTTCTGGTCGGGAAAATATACTTGATACGAGTTCAATTTTCTTAAATTTACCAATGCTTGATTTGTGACCCAAGATATGATGTATCCTGGAGAATGTTCCACGAGAATGGACACGACCGCGTGCATCTTGTGGTGTGTTTGGGATGTCTGTGTCCTTATTATGATTTTAGGCAGCCTTTCTGCTAATGGGTGGGGTTGTGTTCCTGTCTTGCTTGTTGTTTGGCATGGGGTGTCCAGCACTGGTGCTTGCTGGTCATTGAGTGGAGCTGAGACTTAGCGTTGAGTCGGAGACCTCTGGGAGAGCTTTTGTCATTTGATATTATGAGGGGCCAGGAGGTCTCTGGTGGACCAGTGTTCTGAACGTGGCTCTCCCAACTCAGAGGCTCAGACCTGACACCCAACCAGAGCACCTAGACCCTGTCTGCCATACGGCTCAGAAGAAAAGGGAGAAAAGAAAAAAAGAATGAAAGAAAGAAAAAATAATAAAGTTCTTAAAATAAGAAATTATTATCTGAAGTGGGTCTCTTGTAGACAGCATATATATGGGTTTTGTTTCTGTATCCATTCAGCTGCTCTGTGTCTTCTGGTTGGAGCATTTAGTCCATTTACATTTAAGGTTATTATCAATATGTATGTTCCTATTACCATTTTCTTAATTGTTTTGGGTTTATTATTGCAGGCCTTTTCCTTCTCTTGTGTTTCCTGCCTAGGGTAGTACCTTTAGCATTTGTTGTAAAGCTGGTTTGGTGGTGCTGAATTCTCTTAGCTTTTGCTTGTGTGTAAAGGTTTTAATTTCTCCGTCAAATCTGAATGAGAGCCTTGCTGGGTAGAGTATCTTGGTTGTAGGTTTTTCCCCTTCATCACTTTAAATATGTCCTGCCACTCCATTCTGGCTTGCAGGGTTTTTGCTGAAAGATCAGCTCTTAACCTTCTGGGGATTCCCTTATGCGTTATTTGTTGTTTTTCCCTTGCTGCTTTTAGTATTTGTTCTTTGTATTTAATTTTTGATAGTTTGATTAGTATGTGTCTTGGCCTGTTTCTCCTTGGATTTATCCTGTATGGGGCTCTCTGTGCTTCCTGGACTTGATTAACTATTTCCTTTCCCATATTAGGGAAGTTTTCAATTATAAACTCTTGAAATATTTTCTCAGTCCCTTGCTTTTCCTCTTCTTCTTCTGGGACCCCTATTATTCGAATGTTGGTGTGTTTAATATTGTCCCAGAGGTCTCTGAGACTGTCCTCAATTCTTTTCATTCTTTTTTCTTTATTCGGCTCTGCAGTAGTTATTTCTACTATTTTATCTTCCAGGTCACTTATCCGTTCTTCTGCCTCGGTTATTCTGCTATTGATCCCTTCTAGAGAATTTTTAATTTCATTTATTGTGTTGTTCATCACTGTTTGTTTGCTCTTTAGTTCTTCCAAGTTCTTGTTAATTGTTTCTTGTAATTTCTACATTCTGTTGCCAAGATTTTGGATCATCTTTACTATCATTATTCTGAATTCTTTTTCAGGTAGACTTCCTATTTCCTCCTCATTTGTTAGGTCTGATGGGTTTTTATCTTGCTCCTTCATCTGCTGTGTGTTTCTCTGTCTTCTCATTTTGCTTAATTTACTGTGTTTGGGGTCTCCTTTTCGCAGGCTGCAGGTTCGTAGTAGTCCTGAACTTGGCTCTCTCACTTCAGTGGCACAGCCCTGATGCCTGGCTGGAGCACCACGAGCCTGTCCTCCACACGGCTCAGAATAAAAGGGAGAAAAAAAAAAGAAAGAAAGAAAGAAAGAAGAAGATAAAATAAAGTAAATTAAGATAAAGTTATTAAAATAAAAAATAATGATTAAGAAAAAAATGTTTTAAGTAATAAAAAAAAAGGCGAAGAGACAGAACCCTAGGGCAAACGGTAAAAGCAAAGCTCTACAAACAAAATCATACACAGAAGCATACACACTTACAAAAAAAAAAGAAAGGGAAAACATATATTTATATATCGTTGCTCCCAATGTCCACCTCCTCAATTTGGGATGATTCGTTGTCTTTTCAGGTATTCCACAGATGCAGGGTGCATCAAGCTGATTGTGGAGATTTAATCTCCTGCTCATGAGGCTCCTGGGAGATTTTTCCCGTTCTCTTCTTTGTTCGCACACCTCCTGGGGTTCAGCTTTGGATTTGGACCCGCCTCTGCATGTAGGTCGCCTGAGGGCATCTGTTCTTCGCTCAGAGAGGACGGGGTGAAAGGAGCAGCTGATTCGGGGGCTCTGGCTCACTCAGGCCGATGGGAGTGAGGGGTACGGATTGCGGGGCGAGCCTGCGGCTGCGGAGGCCAGCGTGACGTTGCACCAGCCTGAGGCGCGCCGTGCGTTCCCCTGGGTAAATTGTCCCTATATCACGGGACCCTGGCAGTGGCAGGCTGCACAGGCTCCCGGGAGGGGTGAGGTGTTGAGAGTGACTTGTGCTTGCACACAGGCTTCTTAGTGGCGGCAACAGTGGCCTTAGCATCTCATGCCCGTCTCTGGGGTTCGCCCTGATAGCCGCACCTCGCCCCCCTCTTTGGAGCTCCTTTAAGCGGTGCTCTGAATCCCCTCTCTTCACGCACCAGGAAACAAAGAGGAGAAAAAGTCTCTTGTGTCTTCGGCAGCTCCAGACTTTTTCCCGGACTCCGTCCCGGCTAGGTGTGGCGCACTATCCCCCTTCAGGCTGTGTTTACCCAGCCAACCCCAGTCCTCTCCCTGGGATCCGACCTCCAAAGCCCTGAAGGCCAAGCCTCAGCTCCCAACCGCCACCTGCCCTGGCGGGCGAGCAGGCAAGCCTCCCGGGCTGGTGAGTGCCGGTCGGCACCGATCCTCTGTGCGGGAATCTCTCCGCTTTGCCCTCCGCACCCCTGTTGCTGCGCTCTCCTCCACGGCTCCGAAGCTTCCCCCTCCGCCACCCACAGTCTCCGCCCGCGAAGGGGCTTCCTAGTGTGTGGAAACCTTTCCTCCTTCACAGCTCCCTCCCACTGGTGCAGTTGCCATCCCTATTCTTTGGTCTCTGTTTTTCTTTCTTCTTTTGCCCTACCCAGGTACGTGGGGGAGTTTCTTGCCTTTTGGGAGGTCTGAGGTCTTCTACCGGCGTTCAGTAGTAAATGTTCTGTAAGAGTTGTTCCACGTGTAGTTGTATTTCTGATGTATTTGCGGGGCGAAGGTGATCTCTGTGTCTTACTCTTTTGCCATCTTGAAGCTCCTGATGTATTTTCTATCAACGTGATCTAAGGAATTGTTGATACTGTTTCCGGCCAGTCTCTTGATTTCGCTGTAGTGATCTTTTTTCCACCAGGTTTCTGAAGTTCCTTATATGTTTGACTATTTTCTGTGCCTGTTCCCTTGGAGTTTTAATTAGAGGATCAAATTATTAGCATTGTTATCTTTTGCTTTTCGTTACTCATGACTCTTATTTATTTGGTAGTGTTGTATATAGCTCTTTACTGGCTATGTGTTCTTGTCTAGATTTTTTTCTAGTTTTTAAATCAATAGACTTTTAAAGAACAGATTCAGACTACAGAAAATTAAGCAGATAGTGCAAAGAGTTCCCATACAGCCACTCAGTTCTTCCAGTTAGATTCTCCTATTATTAACATTTTGTGTTGTATTAATGGATGGAAGTTCTTTTGTTATAATTGATCAACTCATAGTGATACATTATTATTGACTATTGTCCACTGTTTATAACACATTTCACTTTTTGTGCTTTACACTTCTATAGTGGTTGACAAAGGCATGACGTCATCTACTCACCAAGAGAGCATCATGCAGAAGAGTTTCACTGCCCTAAAAATCTCCCGTGCTCCACCTGTCCATCCCTCAAAACCTCACTTTGAGCCCCTGACAACTCTGAACTTTTTTCTCTCTCTAGAGTTTTGCCTTTTCCAGAATATAATGTTGATGGAATCCTACAGTATGTAGGGTTTTTATTTATTTATATATTTAGCATCTTTATTGGAGTATAATTGTTTACAATGGTGTGTTAGTTTCTGCTTTATAACAAAGTGAATCCGTTATACATATATCCCCATATCTCTTCCCTCTTGCGTCTCCCTCCCT
>NW_020174709.1:153861-171486 GCF_003031525.2 Neophocaena asiaeorientalis asiaeorientalis
CTCTTGCGTCTCCCTCCCTCCCACCCTCCCTATCCCACCCCTCTAGGTGGTCACCAAGCACCGAGCTGATCTCCCTGTGCTATGCGGCTGCTTCCCACTAGCTCTCTGTTTTACATTTGGTAGTATATATATGTCCATGCCACTCTCTCACTTTGTCACAGCTTACCCCCCCACCTCCCCATATCCTCGGGTCCATTCTCTAGTAGGTCTGCATCTTTACTCCCATCTTGCCCCTCGGTTCTTCTTGACCATTTTTTTTTCTTAGATTCCATATGTATGTGTTAGCATATGGTATTTGTTTTTCTCTTTCTGACTTACTTCACTCTGTATGACAGACTCTAGGTCCATCCACCTCACTACAAATAACTCAATAAGTAGGCTTTTTAAACTAGCTCCGTTTGCTAATCAATATACATTTAAGTTTCTCTATATCTGTTTGTGGTTTGAAATGTCATTTCTTTTCATGGCTGAATAGCATTCCATCATGTGGACTACCACAGTTTGTTTACCCATTCATCTGCTGAAGGTCATCTTGGTTGATTTCAGTTTCTGGCAGCTATGAATTAGTGTACTATTAACATTAGTTTGAAGGCTTTTGGGTGGACATAAGTTTTCAACTCTTTTGAGTAAATACCTAGGCATTTAATCGCTAGATCATATGATAAGATTATGTTTAGCTTAAAAGAAACTTCCAGACAGTTTCCAGTGTGTCTCTATCACTTTGCATTCCCTTTAGCACTGAATGAGAGTTCCTATTGGTCCCCATCCTTGCCAGCATTTGGTATTGTCTGGTGTTTGTTTTTGTTTTAGCCATATTGATAAGTATCTCATTGTTGTTTTAATCCCAGAGTCCCTGAAGACATGTGATGTTGATCATCTTTTCGTATGCTGTTTGCCATCTGTGTATATTTTTGGTGAGGCGTCTGTTCATCTCTTTTAACCACTGTTAAATTGACTTTTTTGTTCTCTTATTGTTGAGTTTTTTAAGAGTTCATTGTATATTTTTGATTCATGTTTATTATCAGATATGTGTCTTACAATTATTTTTTTCCCAGTCTGCGGCTTGTCTTTTCATTCTCTTAATAGTACCTTTTACAGAGTAGAAGTTTTTAATTTTAATGAAGTTCAGCTTATCATTTTTCTCTTTCGTGGATTGTGCTTTTGGTGTTGTGTCTAAAATCTCGTCGTCCAAACCCAAGACTTTCTCCTATATTACCTTCTGTTTTGTTTGTTTTTTTGTTTGTTTGTTTTCACACTCCTCATGTCAGGCAGGATCTTAGTTCCCTGACCAGGGATGAAACCCATGCCCCCTGCAGTGGAAGTGCAGTTTTAACCACTGGACCGTGAGGGGAGTCCCTGGATTTTTTTTAATTTTGAGTTTTCCATTTAGGTCTGTGATCCATTTTGAGTTAATTGTCTTGTAACATGTAAAGTCTGTATCAGCATTCTTTTTTGTTGTATGTGGATGTCTAGTTGTCCCAGCAGTGTGAGTTAAAAGACTCCTTTCTCTATTGAATTGCCGTTGCTCCTTTGTTAAAGATCAGTTGACTGTATGAGGGGTCTGTTTCTAGGTTTTCTATTCTGTGCCTTGGTCTATTTGTCTCTTGTTTTGCTAATAGTATGTGGTCTTGATTATTGTAGCTTTAAAGTCCGTTTTGAAATCCAGTAATATCAGTTCTCTGACTTTGATCTTCTTCAGTATTGATTTGAGTTGGTTATTATGGATCTTTTCATTTTTTATATAAACTTTAGATTGTTTGTTACTATCTACAAAATACCTTGCTGGAGTTTTGAGCAGAATTGTTTTGAGTATATAAATCAAGTTGGGAGTAACTGATATCTCAAGAATCTTGCATCCTCCTATCCATGAACATAGAGTGTTTCTCTATTTAGATCTTCTTAAATTTTTTTCAGTGACATTTGTATTTCTCATATAAATCTTATACTTATTTTTCTAAGAATTATCTATAATCGATCTTTTTTTGGTGCTAATGTAAATGGCATTAGGTTTCTCAATTGCAAATTCCATTTGTTTATTGGAAAACAATTGACTGTTGTATATTAACCTTGGCTTGTTAATACCAGGAGTTTTCTTGTTGTTGAATATTTGATATTTGCTACGTAGACAATTAGGTCATCTGTGAGCAAAAACAGTTTTATTTTTTTCCTTTCAAATCTGTATATCTTTTGCTTCCTTCTCTTATCTTATTGCATTGGCTAGGACTTCCAGTCCAGTGTTGAATAGGCATGGTGAGAAGGGCTATCTTAGCCTTGTTCCTGATCTTATTGTGAGAGCATCTATCCTCTCAGTATGAAGTAGGATGTTTTACCTGTTTTTTAATTTTTAGATTTTCTATTCAGTATATGAAGCTGAGCCAATGCCTCTCTACTTCTAATTTGCTGGAAAATTTTATGATGAATGGGTATTGGATTTTATTAAAATTTTTTTCTTCTTTTGATATGATCATGTGATTATTTTCTTTAGCCTAGTGATATGATGAGTTAGCATTACTGATTTTCAAATGTTGCACACCTGAAATAAAGTCCACTGAGTTGTGGTATATAATTCCTTTTATACATTGTTAGATTTGTTTTGCTTATACTTTGTTGGGGAATTTGCATCTATGTTCATGAGAGATATTGGTGGTCAATTCTCCTTTCTTTTAATTTCTTTTTCTGGTTTTGACATTAGAGTGATGCTGGCCTCATAGAATGAATTAGGAAGTGTCCCCTCTGCTTCTGTTTTCTGGAAGAGATTGTAGAGAATTGTTTTCATGTCTTTCTTAAATTTTTGTTAGAATTCATCAGTGGAATCATCTGGGCCTGGTGCTGTCTTTATTGGAAGCTTATTAATTATAGATTAAATTTCTTTAATAGATACAGACCTATTCTGATTATCTATCCTTGTATAGTTTTGGGAAATTGTATCTTCAAGCAATTTGTCGATTTAACTTTTCAAATTTGTAGGCATAGAGTTGTTTATAATATTCATTTATTATCCTTTTAATGTCCATGGAATCAGTAGTGATGGCCCTTCTTTCATTTCTGCTATTAGCGATTTAATTGGTGTGTTCTCTCTTTTTATTTTCCTTGAGTAGCCTGGTTAGACTGTCATCTTGTTTTTTCTTTTTTTCCTTTTGGATATGTGCAAAGAAACAGCTTCTGGGTTTGTTGCTTATCACTATTTTTTCCCCCTTTCTTCAGTGTCATTGATTTCTGCTTTGATTTATTATTTCTTTTTCCTCTCCTTTTTTCTATTCTTTCACCAGTTTGCTAAGGTAGAAGCTTAAATTATTGATTTTAGATTTTTCTTGTATAGACATTCAATGCTATACATGTCCCTTTAAGTACTGGTTTTGCTGTATTACACAACATTTGATAAGTTGTAATTTTGTTTCCATTTACTTAAACATATTTAAAAATTTCTCATTAGATTTACTCTTTGGCCCATGTGTTATTTAGAAGTATATTGTTTAATCTCCAAATACCCTTGATTTTCTTGCTACTTTTTTGTTATCAATTTCTAGTTTATTTCCATCGCAGAATGAGATTATACTTTGTATCATTTATATTCTTTTAAATTTGATGATGTGTGTTTTATGGCATAGAATGTGATCTATCTTGGTGTATGTTCCATGTGGACTTGAAAATAATGTGCTTTCTGCTTTTGTCAAGTATTCTATGAATGTCATTTAGATCATTTCAGTTCAACTGCACCTTACTGATTTTCTGCCTAGTGGATTTGTCAGTTATGAAAAGAGATGTGTTGACATCTCCTTCTCTAAGAGTAGATGTGTCTCATCAGTGTCTGCCTCGTATATCTTAACAGAATTTTTTGGTGCATACACATTAAGGGTTGCCATGATTTCTTTGAGAATTGGCCACTTAATCATTAAGTAATGCCCATCTTTATTTCTGACTTTCTTGTTGTGACTACTGCTTTGTCTGAAATAATATAGCTAGAGCAGATGGTGTTTTTTTCCACTCATATTAGCATGGTACAGTTTTCTCCATCCCTTTACTTTATTTTTGAATTTTATTTTATTTTTTTATATACCAGGTTCTTATTAGGTATCTGTTTTGTACATATTGGTATATATATATGTCTATCCCAATCTCCGCATTCATCCCACCCCCGCTTTGCCCCCCTTGGTGTCCATACGTTTGTTCTCTACAGCTGTGTCTCTATTTCTGCCTTGCAGACTGGTTCATCTGTACCATTTTTCTAGATTCCACATGTATGCATTAATATACAATATTTGTTTTTCTCTTTCTGGCTTACTTCACTCTGCGTGGTAGTCTCTAGGTCCAGCCACGTCTCTACAAATGACCCAATTTCATTCCTATTTATGGCTGAGTAATACTCCATTGTATATATGTACCACACCTGCTTTATCCATTCATCTGTCAACGGGCATTTAGGTTGCTTCCATGACCTGGCTATTGTATCCATCCCTTTACTTTTAATCATTTCATGTCTTTATATTTGAAGTCTGTTTCTTGTAAACAGCATAGGGTTAGATCTCCTTTGTTTTCATTCTTTTTTATCAATCTCTACCTTTTAATTGATATATTTAGACCATTCACATTAAAAGTGATTATTGATATAGTTGGATTAGCATTAACCATATTTGTAACTGTTTTCTACTCCTTGAGCTTACTCTTTGTTTCCTTTTTAATCTCGTGCTCTTTTTCTGCCTTCTCTAGTTTTAATTCAAGATTTCATGTTATTCCATTTTCTCTCCTCCTTCGCATATCAGTTATACAGTTATAAAATTTCTAGTGGTTTCTGTAGCGTTTGCGTTATACATTTGCAACGTATTCAAGTCCTCTTTCAAATAACCCCATCCTGCTTCATGGTTAGTGCAAGTATCTCGTAACTGTGCAACTATACCATTTCTGCCATTTATTTCTCTTATCCATAATGTATAACCACTGGATGCATTGCTGTTATATTATTATTTTGAAGAAATAGTTATCTTTTTTCATCAGTTGAAAATAATAAAAATAAAAGGCTTTTTTTATCTTCATTTATTTCTTGTGTTACTCTCTTCCTTTCTTTACGTCAGCCAAAGCTTCTGACCTATATCATTCTCCTTTTCCCAGAAGAACTTCTTTTAACATTTCTTGCAAAGTAGATCTGTGTGACAAATTTCCGACAGTTTTTTTGTCTGTCAGAGAAAGTCTTTATTTCTCATTACCGTTGAAGGATTTTCGCCCCCTGGCTACAGAATTCTAGGTTGGTGGTAGTGTTTTTGTTGTTGTTGTTGGGTTTTTTCATTTCAATGCTTTAAAAATTTAACTGTAGTCTTTTCTTGATAGCATTGTTTGTGAAGAGAAGTGTTGGTAATTGTTACCCTTGTACCTCTAGAGTAAGTTCTTTTTTTCTCTAGCTCATCTCAAGAATTCCCTTTCTGTTTGGTTTTCTGCAGTTTGAGTATGATATGGCTACGTGTAGATTTTTTTTTCTATTTATCCTGCTTGGTGTTCTCTGAGGTTCCTAGATCTGTGGTTTAGTGTCTGTCGTTAATTTGGGGAAATTCTCAGTCATTATTACTTTGAAAATTCTGCTGCTTTCTCTGTTTCTTCTCAGAGTATTCCCACTATGCATATGTTACATCTCTTGTAATTGTTCCACAATCCTTGGTTAGTCTTTTCTTTTTTAAAAATTTTTTGTTTTCTCTTTGCTTTTTAGTTTAAGGGTTTTCTATCAATGTATATCTTTAATTGCACTGAGTCTTTCCTTGGCCATGTGCAGTCTACTGGTGAGCCTATCAGTGGCATTCTTCATGTCAGTTACGATGTTTTTGATTTCTCACATTTCCTTTTGATGCTTTCCTACAGTTTCCGTCTCTCTATGTGCATTACCTACTATTCTTGCATGTTGTTCACTTTTTCCATTAGAGACCTAGCGCATGAATCATAAGTATTCTAAAATTCTAGTCTGATATTCCAGATTATCTCCTATATCTGAGTGTGGTTAATTTACTTGCTTTGTTTAATCAGACTGTGCTTTTCTGCCTTTTAGCATATCTTATAATTTTTAGTTGAAGGCTGGACTTGATGTATTGGATAATAGGAACCGATTTAAAGGGCCTTTAGCATGAGAGTTTGTGTTTATCTGCATAAGAGTTATGTCGTGTTTACTGTTTCCTCTTACGGTAGGCCCCTGAGATTTCAATTTCCTTGAGTGTTCTTGTTGTCTATGGTTTTCCCTAGGAACACCTTCATAAGTGGTCTAAGCCTTGCAGTTCTTTCAGCAGTAATCCTCTGGTATTATATTGGAACCTTGTTGATGCAATGGTAAGGTGTCCGGGAAGTGTTCTATAATCCTGTGATTAGCTGTCCATGTTTTAGTGGCTCTCTGCCCCTGGGCTATTGCTGTTACAAATGCTTCTCAGCTTTCATCCCCCCTGTTACGTGACATTGGAAGTCTGGAGGGGGCTGGAGTTAGGATTTTCCCTTCATCCAAGGTAGTTGGTGTAGGAAAGTACACAGAACAGAAACATCTGGACCTGTGTTTCAACTATCAGTGGCATTCTTCATGTCAGTTACGATGTTTTTGATTTCTCACATTTCCTTTTGATGCTTTCCTACAGTTTCCGTCTCTCTATGTGCATTACCTACTATTCTTGCATGTTGTTCACTTTTTCCATTAGAGACCTAGCGCATGAATCATAAGTATTCTAAAATTCTAGTCTGATATTCCAGATTATCTCCTATATCTGAGTGTGGTTAATTTACTTGCTTTGTTTAATCAGACTGTGCTTTTCTGCCTTTTAGCATATCTTATAATTTTTAGTTGAAGGCTGGACTTGATGTATTGGATAATAGGAACCGATTTAAAGGGCCTTTAGCATGAGAGTTTGTGTTTATCTGCATAAGAGTTATGTCGTGTTTACTGTTTCCTCTTACGGTAGGCCCCTGAGATTTCAATTTCCTTGAGTGTTCTTGTTGTCTATGGTTTTCCCTAGGAACACCTTCATAAGTGGTCTAAGCCTTGCAGTTCTTTCAGCAGTAATCCTCTGGTATTATATTGGAACCTTGTTGATGCAATGGTAAGGTGTCCGGGAAGTGTTCTATAATCCTGTGATTAGCTGTCCATGTTTTAGTGGCTCTCTGCCCCTGGGCTATTGCTGTTACAAATGCTTCTCAGCTTTCATCCCCCCTGTTACGTGACATTGGAAGTCTGGAGGGGGCTGGAGTTAGGATTTTCCCTTCATCCAAGGTAGTTGGTGTAGGAAAGTACACAGAACAGAAACATCTGGACCTGTGTTTCAAAATGGTTACTTTTTCCTAGGTGTATTTCAAAAGAGTTTATGTCCCCCTCATGCCAGAAGCATGTGGAAATTTTTCTTGGATCTTTACGGTGAGAACCTGTTAGGACTCCAGAAGGTAAAACTCACAGAAGTGTGTGGGCTCCCCTAAGACTCGGCTCCTAGGAGTTTTGGGCTCTGAAGCTTGTCACACAGAGCTTCCAGTGTTGCATCAAGTACAATGTAAATTTTTCTCCTTCTCCTGGATCCAGGACTTTCTGCTCCCAGTGAGCTGTGATTCTCTGTATTTCCCTGCATCTTCAGTTTTGAAGCATTGGTTTTCCCTGTAACTTCAATTCTCTGATGATCTAAGAAGAGTTGTTGATTTCCGGTTTGTTCAGCTTTTTGTCATTGTGAGGATGGGAGTGAAGACTTCCAAGATGTTCACGTGGCAGAGCAGGAAAATTCTTGTCAAATAGTAGAGGTGGTACCATATATCTGCGTCTTGTTTCTTATTTTATTGGGAATTCTGATAACATTCCACATTTAAGTATGTTTAATACGTATAGATTTTACAGAAGAGTAATTCCCTACTAATGTGAGTTTGCTAAAAGTTATTACCATGGACCGGTGGAAAATTTTTATCAAAGGCCCTTTCTTTACCCCTGCATATAATTAAATTGTGATATTGTGATTTATACCAAGAAATATATATTTGGTCTTTGTCCCCAGAGCTGCTAAAACTGTTGGGGTTTCCTAAGTGAAAAGAGCAAGAAAGGTGAAAGGAGTGTTTCATGTTACTGGTAACAAGCCCCTTTCAACCACACCTGTGTTTATGTTAATGAGGTGACTTTTAGAAAGCCCCTAAGGGTGAGGGGCTGCCTGGCGGACCCACCATATGATCAGGGGCAAGAACTTTCAGTCCTACCCTCTGACCTCTTAGAGAAGAAGGGCTGGAGATTGACTTAATTACCAGTGGCCAATGATTTAATTAATTATGCCTGTGTAATGAAGCCTGCATAAGGATCCTATCCAAGAGCTTCCAGTTTGCTGAACGCATGTAGGTGCTATGAGGGTGATGCAACTGGAGAGGGCATGACAGCTCCACACCCCTTCACCACACCTCACTTCTAAACATCTCTTCCATTTGGCTGTTAGGGAGTCACGTTCTTTTATAATCAGTAATCTAGTAAGTACACTGTTTCTTTGAGTTCTTTGAGCTGTTTTAGAAAATTGCCAAACCCTGGGAGGGGGTTGTGGGAGCCCCCAATTTATAGCCAGTCAGTCAGAATTATGGGAGACCTAGGTTTGGATTAAGTGTAGGGCTATCCTGTGGGAATGAGTCTTTACCTTGTGGGATCTGATGCTAACTGCAAGTAGATATTTTCGGAATTGAATTGTCGGTTACCCAGCCGGTGGTAGAGAATTGCTTTGTGTGAGCAAAACAAAACAAAATGCCCATACATTTGGTGTCAAAAGGCTTGAGAATAGAAGTGTAGAGACAAATATTCTTTCCCTTTAGAAATGCATTTTCTCCTTTCTCTGTTAAGGCAGTGATTTCCATTGGTCAGTATTTTGTAGTGCAAAGAGTTCCCATACAGCCACTCACTTCTTCCATTTAGTTTCTCCTATTCTTAACATCTTGTATTGGTTCAATGAATACAAATTCATTTGTTATAATTGATCAACTCATAGTGATACATTATTATTGACTATTGTCCACTGTTTATAACACATTTCACTTTTTGTGCTTTACACTTCTATAGTGGTTGACAAAGGCATGATGTCATCTACTCACCAACAGAGCATCATGCAGAAGAGTTTCATTGCCCTAAAAATCTCCCGTGCTCCACCTGTCCATCCCTCAAAACCTCACTTTGAGCCCCTGACAACTCTGAACTTTTTACTCTCTCTAGAGTTTTGCCTTTTCCAGAATATAATGTTGATGGAATCCTACAGTATGTAGGCTTTTTATTTATTTATATATTTAACATCTTTATTGGAGTATAATTGCTTTACAATGGTGTGTTAGTTTCTGCTTTATAACAAAGTGAATCCGTTATACATATATCCCCATATCTCTTCCCTCTTGCGTCTCCCTCCCTCCTACCCTCCCTATCCCACCCTTCTAGGTGGTCACAAAGCACCGAGCTGATCTCCCTGTGCTATGCGACTGCTTCCCACTAGCTCTGTTTTACATTTGGTAGTTTATATATGTCCATGCCACTCTCTCACTTTGTCACAGCTTACCCTTCCCCGTCCCCATATCCTCAGGTCCATTCTCTAGTAGGTCTGCATCTTTATTCCCATCTTGCCCCTAGGTTCTTCTTGACCATTATTTTTTTTCTTAGATTCCATATAAATGTGTTAGCATACGGTATTTCTTTTTCTCTTTCTGACTTACTTCACTCTGTATGACAGACTCTAGGTCCATCTACCTCACTACAAATAACTCAATATGTAGGCTTTTTAAACTAGCTCCTTTTGCTAATCAATATACATTTAAGTTTCTCTGTATCTGTTTGTGGTTTGAAATGTCATTTCTTTCAATGGCTGAATAGCATTCCATCATGTGGACTACCACAGTTAGTTTACCCATTCATCTGCTGAAGGTCATCTTGGTTGATTTCAGTTTCTGGCAGCTATGAATTAGTGTACTATTAACATTAGTTTGAAGGCTTTTGGGTGGACATAAGTTTTCAACTCTTTTGAGTAAATACCTAGGCGTTTAATTGCTAGATCATATGATAAGATTATGTTTAGCTTAAAAGAAACTTCCAGACAGTTTCCAGTGTGTCTCTATCACTTTGCATTCCCTTTAGCACTGAATGAGAGTTCCTGTTCGTCCCCATCCTTGCCAGCATTTGGTATTGTCAGGTGTTTGTTTTTGTTTTAGCCATATTAATAGGTATCTCATTGTTGTTTTAATCCCAGAGTCCCTGAAGACATGTGATGTTGATCATCTTTTCATATGCTGTTTGCCATCTGTGTAGATTTTTGGTAAGACATCTGTTCAGCTCTTTTAACCACTGTTAAATTGACTTTTATGTTTTCTTATTGTTGAGTTTTTTAAGAGTTCATTGTATATTTTTGATTCATGTTTATTATCAGATATGTGTCTTACAGTTATTTTTTCCCAGTCTGCGGCTTGTCTTTTCATTCTCTTAATAGTACCTTTTACAGAGTAGAAGTTTTTAATTTTAATGAAGTTCAGCTTATCATTTTTCTCTTTCATGGATTGTGCTTTTAGTGTTGTGTCTAAAATCTCGTTGCCAAACCCAAGGCTTTCTCCTATATTACCTTCTATTTTTTTTTTCCCCCACTCCACGTGGCAGGCAGGATCTTAGTTCCCTGACCAGGGATCAAGCCCATGCCCCCTGCAGTGGAAGTGCAGTCTTAACCACTGGAACATGAGGGGAGTCCCTGGATTTGTTTTTAATTTTGAGTTTTCCATTTAGGTCTGTGATCCATTTTGAGTTAATTGTCTTGCAACATGTAAAGTCTGTATCAGCATTCTTTTTTGTTGTATGTGGATGTCTAGTTGTCCCAGCAGTGTGAGTTAAAAGACTCCTTTCTCTATTGAATTGCCGTTGCTCCTTTGTTAAAGATCAGTTGACTGTATGAGGGGTCTGTTTCTAGGTTTTCTATTCTGTGCCTTGGTCTATTTGTCTCTTGTTTTGCTAATAGTATGTGGTCTTGATTACTGTAGCTTTAATGTCTGTTTTGAAATCCAGTAATATCAGTTCTCTGACTTTGATCTTCTTCGGTATTGATTTGAATTGGTTATTATGGATCTTTTCATTTTTAATATAAACTCTAGGTTGTTTATTGCTATCTACAAAACAACTTGTTGGAGTTTTGAGCAGAATTGTATGGAATATATAAATCAAGTTGGGAGTAACTGACATCTCAACAATCTTGCATCCTCCTATCCATGAACATGGAGTGTTTCTCTATTTATTTAGATCTTCTTAAATTTTTTTCAGTGACATTTGTATTTCTCATATAAATCTTATACTTATTTTTCTAAGAATTATCTATAATCGATCTTTTTTTGGTACTAATGTAAATGGCATTAGGTTTTTCAATTGCAAGTTCAATTTGTTTATTGGAAAACAATTGACTGTTGAATATTAACCTTGGCTTACTGATATGAGGAGTTTTCTTGTTGTTGGTTATTTCAGATTTCCTACATAGACAATTAGGTCATCTGTGAGCAAAGACAGGTTTATTTTTTCCTTTCAAATCTGTATATCTTTTTCTTCCTTCTCTTATCTTATTGCATTGACTGGGACTTCCACTACAGTGTTGAATAGGCATGGTGAGAAGGGATATCTTAGCCTTGTTCCTGATCTTAGTGTGAGAGCATCTCTCTTCTCAGTATGAAGTAGGATGTATTACCTGTTTTTTGGTTTTTTTTTAAGATGTTCTATTCAGTATATGAAGCTGAGCCAGTGCCTCTCTACTTCTAGTTTGCTGGGAAATTTTATGATGAATGGGTACTGGATTTTATCAAATTCTTTTCTTCACCTATTGATATGGTCATGTGATTATTTTCTTTAGCCTAGTGATATGATGAGTTAGCATTACTGATTTTCAAATGTTGCACACCTGAAATAAAGTCCACTTAGTTGTGGTATATAATTCCTTTTATACATTGTTACATTTGTTTTGCTTATACTTTGTTGGGGAATTTGCATGTATGTTCATGAGAGATATTGGTGGTCAATTCTCCTTTCTTTTAATTTCTTTTTCTGATTTTGACATTAGAGTGATGCTGGCCTCATAGAATGAATTAGGAAGTGTCTCCTCTGCTTCTGTTTTCTGGAAGAGATTGTAGAGAATTGTTTTCATGTCTTCCTTAAATTTTTGTTAGAATTCATCAGTGAAATCATCTGGGCCTGGTGCTATCTTTATTGGAAGCTTATTAATTATAGATTAAATTTCTTTAATAGATACAGACCTATTCTGATTATCTATTTATCCTTGTATAGTTTTGGGAAATTGTATCTTCAAGCAATTTGTTGATTTAACTTTTCAAATTTGTAGGCATAGAGTTGTTTATAATATTCATTCATTATCCTTTTAATATCCGTGGAATCAGGAGTGATGGCCCTTCCTTCATTTCTGCTATTAGCGATTTAATTGGTGTTTTCTCTCTTTTTATTTTCCTTGAGTAGCCTGGTTAGACTGTCATCTTGTTTTTTCTTTTTTTTCTTTTGGATATGTTCAAAGAAGCAGCTTCTGGTTTTGTTGTTTTTCTCCATTTTTTTCCCCTTTCTTCAGTGTCATTGATATCTACTTTGATTTGTTATTTGTTTTTTGTCTGCTTTTTTTTTCTCTTCTTTCAACAGTTTACTAAGGTAGAAGCTTAAATTATTGATTTTAGATTTTTCTAGTGTAGACATTCAGTGCTATACATGTCCCTTTAAGTAGTTCTATTTTTCGTTTTTTAAGAATTCTCCATACTCTTCTCCATAGTGGCTGTATCAATTTACATTCCCACCGGCAGTGTAAGAGGGTTTCCTTTTCTGCACACCCTCCCAGCATTTATTGTTTGTAGATTTTTTGATGATGGCCATTCTGACCGGTGTGTGGTGATACCTCATTGTAGTTTAGATTTGCATTTCTGTAATACTTACTGATGTTGAGCATCCTTTCATGTGTTTGTTGGCAATCTGTATATCTTCTTTGGAGAAATGTCTATTTAGGTCATCAGCCCATTTTTGGATTGGCTTGTTTCTTGGATGTTGAGCTGCATGAAGTGCCTGTATATTTTGGAGATTAATCCTATGTCAGTTTCTTCATTTACAAATATTTTCTCCCATTCTGAGGGTTCTCTTTTCATTTTGTTTATGGTTTCTTTTGCTGTGCAAAAGCTTTTAAGTTTCATTAGGTCCCATTTGTTTATTTTTGTTTTTATTTCCATTTCTCTAGGAGGTGGGTCAAAAAGGATCTTGCTGTGATTTATGTCATAGAGCATTCTGCCTATGTTTTCCTTTAAGAGTTTTATTGTGTATGGACTTACATTTAGGTCTTTAATCCATTTTGAGTTTATTTTTGTATATGGTATTAAGGAGTGTTCTAATTTCATTCTTTTACATGTAGCTGTCCAGTTTTCCCAGCACCAGTTGTTGAAGAGGCTGTCTTTTCTCCATTGTATATTCCTGCCTCCTTTATCAAAGATCAGGTGACCATAGGTGCATGGGTTTATCTCTGGGCTTCCCATCCTGTTCCAGTGATCTATATTTCTATTTTTGTGCCAGTACCAGACACTCTTGATTTCTGTAGCTTTGTAGTGTAGTCTGAAGTCAGGGATCCTGATTCTTCCAGCTCCGTTTTTCTTTCTCAAGATTGCTTTGGCTATTCGGGGTCTTTGTGTTTCCATGCAAATTGTGATATTTTTTGTTCTAGTTCTGTGAAAAACGCAATTGTAGTTTGACAGGGGTTGCGTTGAATCTGTAGATTGCTTTGAGTAGTATAGTCCTTTTCACAATACCGATTCTTCCAATCCGAGATCATGGTATATTTCTCCATCTGTTTATGTCATCTTTGATTTCTTTTATCAGTGTTTTATAGTTTTGTGACTACAAGCCTTTCATCTCCTTAGGCAGGTTTATTCCTAGGTATTTTCTTCTTTTTGTTGCAGTGGTAAATGGGAGTGTTTCCTTAATTTCTCTTTCTGATTTTTCGTTGTTGGTATATAGGAATGCCAGAGATTTCTGTGCATTAATTTTGCATCCTGCAACCTTACCAAATTCATTGACTAGTTCTAGTAGTTTTCTGGTGGCATCTTTAGGATTTTCTATTTATAGTATATTGTCATTGGCAAATAGTGCCAGTTTTACTTCTTCTTTTCCAATTTGGATTCCTTTTATTTCTTGTTCATCTCTGACTGCTGTGGCTAAAACTTCCAAAAGTATGTTGAATAACAGTGGTGAGAGCAGGCAACCTTGTTGTGTTCTAGATCTTAGTGGAAATGGTTTCAGTTTTGCACCATTGAGAATGATGTGGGCTCTGGGTTTGTCATATATGGCCTTTGTTATGTTGAGGTAGGTTCCCTCTATGCTTACTTTCTAGAGAGTTTTTATCATAAATGGATGTTGAATTTTGTCAAAAGCTTTTTCTGCATCTATTGAGATTACCATATGGTTTTTATCTTTCAGTTTGTTAATATGGTGTATCACGTTGATTTGCGTGTATTGAGGAATCATTGCATTCCTGGGATAAACTGCAGTTGATCGTGGTATATGATCCTTTTAATGTGCTGTTGGATTCTGTTTGCTTGTAGTTTGTTGAGGATTTTTGCATCTGTGTTCATCAGTGATATTGGCCTGTTGTTTTCTTTTTTTGTGACATCTTTGTCTGGTTTTGGTATCAGGGTGATTGTGGCCTTGTAGAATGAGTTTGGCAGTGTTCCTCCCTCTGCTATATTTTGGTTGAGTTTGAGAAGGATAGGTTTTAGCTCTTCTCTAAATGTGTGAGAGAATTCGTCTGTGAGCCCTGTGGTCCTGGGCTTCTGTTTGTTGGAAGATTTTTAATCACAGTCTCAATTTCAGTGCTTGTGATTGGTCTGTTTATATTTTCTATTTTTTCCTGGTTCAGTGTCAGAAGGTTGTGCTTTTCTAAGCGTTTGTCCATTTCTTCCAGGTTGTCCATTTTATTGGCATATAGTTGCTTTTAGTATTCTCTCATGTTCTTTTGTATTTCTACAATGTCAGTTGTTACTTCTCCTTTTTCATTTCTAATTCTGTTGATTTGAGTCTTCTCCCATTTTTCTTGATGAGTCTGGCTAATAGTTTATCACTGTTCTTTATCTTTTCAAATAACCACCTTTAGTTTTATTGATCTTTGCTATGGTTTCCTTCATTTCTTTTTCATTTATTTCTGATCTGGTCTTTGTGATTTCGTTTCTTCTGCTATCTTTGGGGGTTTTTTGTTCTTCTTTCTCTAATTGCTTTAGGTGTAAGGTTAGGTTGTTTATTTGAGATTTCTCTTTTGTCCTGTGGTAGGATTGTATTGCTATAAACTTCCCTCTTAGAACTGCTTTTACTGAATCCCATAGGTTTTGAGTGATCGTGTTTTCATTGTCATTTGTTTGTAGGTATTTTTTTATTTCCTGTCTGATTTCTTCAGTGATCTCTTAGATATTTAGCAGCACATTGTTTATCCTCCATGTGTTTGTATTTTTTACAGTTTTTTTCCTGTAATTGATATCTAGTCTCATAGCGTTGTGGTCAGAAAAGATACTTGATACAATTTCAATTTTCTTAAATTTACCAAGGCCTGATTTGTGTCCCAGGATATGATCTATCCTGGAGAATGTTCCATAAGCTTTTGAGAAGAAAGTATATTTTGTTGTTTTTGGATGGAATGTCCTATAAATATCAATTAAGTCCATCTTGTTTAATGTGTCATTTAAAGCTTGTGTTTCCTTATTTATTTTCATTTTGGATGATCTGTCCATTGGTGAAAGTGGGGTATTAAAGTCCCCTACTATGATTTTGTTACTGTCAATTTCCCCTTTTATGGCTGTTAGCATTTGCCTTATGTATTGAGGTGCTCCTATGTTGGGTGCATAAATATTTACAATTGTTATATCTTCTTCTTGGATTGATGCCTTGATCGTTTTGTAGTATCCTCCTTTGTCTCTTGTAATAGTCTTTATTTTAAAGTCTATTTTGTCTGTTATGAGAATTGCTAATCCAGCTTTCTTTTGATTTCCATTTGCATGGAATATCTTTTTCCATCCCCTAACTTTCAGTCTGTATGTTTCCCTAGGTCTGAAGTGCGTTTCTTGTAGACAGCATATGTACAGGTCTTGTTTTTGTATACATTCAGCCAGTCAATGTCCTTCAGTTGGGGCATTTAATCCACTTACATTTAAGGTAATTATCAATATGTGTGTTCCTATTACCACTTTCTTAACTGTTTTCGGTTTGTTATTGTAGGTCTTTTCCTTGTCTTGTGGCTTCTTCCTGAGAAGTTCCTTTAGCATTTGTTGTAGAGCTGGTTTGGTAGTGCTGAATTCTCTTAACTTTTGCTTGTCTGTAAAGGTTTTAATTTCTCCATCAAATCTGAATGAGATCCTTGCTGGGTAGAGTAATCTTGGTTGTAGGTTTTTCCCTTTCATCACTTTAAATATGTCCTGCCACTCCCTTCTGGCTTGCAGAGTTTCTGCTGAAAGATCAGCTGTTAACCTTATGTGCATTGCCTTGTGTATTACTTGTTGCTTTTCCCTTGCTGCTCTTAATATTTTTTCTTTGTATTTAATTTTAGAAAGTTTAATTAATATGTGTGTTGGCGTGTTTCTCCTTGTATTTATCCTGTATGGGACACTGTGTTTCCTGGACTTGATTGACTATTTCCTTTCCCAAGTTAGGGGAGTTTTCAATTATAATTTCTTCAAATATTTTCTCAGACCCTTTCTTTTTCTCTTCTTCTTCTGGGACCCCTATAATTTGCATGTTGGTATGTTCAGTGTTGTCCCAGATGTCTATGAGACTGTCCTCAATTCTTTTTGCTTTATTCTGCTCTGCTCTAGTTATTTCCACTATTTTATCTTCCAAGTCACTTATCCGTTTTTCTGGCTCATTTATTCTGCTATTGATTCCTTCTAGAGAATTTTTAATTTCATTTATTGTGCTGTCCATCATTGTTTGATTGCTCTTTAGTTCTTCTAGGTCCTTTTTAAAAGTTTCTTGAATTTTCTCCATTCTATTTCCAAGATTCTGGATCATCTTTACTGTCATTACTCTGAATTATTTTTCAGGTAGGCTGCCTATTTCCTCTTCATTTGTTTGGTCTGGTGGGTTTTTACCTTGCTCTTCAATCTGCTGCATATTCCTCTGTCTTCTCATATTGCTTAACTTACTGTGTTTAGGGTCTCCTTTTCGTAGTTCGTAGTTCATAGTTCCCATTGTTTTTAGTGTCTGCCCTCAGTGGGTAAAGTTGTTTCAGGAACTTGTGTAGGCTTCCTGTTGGAGGGGACCAGTGCCTGTGTTCTGGTGGGTAGGGCTGGATCTTGTCTTTCTGCTGGTGTGTTTCTTTCTGGTGATGTGTTTTGGAGTGTCTGTGAACTTAGTATGATTTTAGGTAACCTCTCTGCCAATGGGTTGTGTTGTGTTCTTGTCTTGCGAGTTGTTTGGCATGGGGTGTCTAGCACTAGAGCTTGCTGGCTGTTGAGTGGAGCTGGGTCTTAGCCTTGAGATGGAGATCTTGGGAGAGCTCTTGCCTATTGGTATTACCTGGGGTCAGGAGGTCTCTGGTGGTCCAGTGTCCTCAACTTGGCTCTCCCACATCATAGGCTCAGGCCTGACACCAGCCCAGAGCACTAAGACCCTCTCAGCCACATGGCTCAGAAGAAGAG
>NW_020174710.1:0-999 GCF_003031525.2 Neophocaena asiaeorientalis asiaeorientalis
CTTTCTGACCAAGAACAGACTAAAGTGAGGAGAGAGTATTCATTACTGATTTTTAAAAAATCTTTAATGGAGTATAATTGTTTAAAACAGTGTGTTAGTTCCTGCTTTATAACAAACTGAATCAGCTATACATAAACATATTGTCCCATATTTCTTCCCTCTTGCATCTCCCTCCCTCCCACCCTCCTTATCCCACCCCTGCAGGTGGTCACAAAGCACACTTCCCCCTACCCATATCCCCAAGTCCATTCTCTAGTAGGTCTGTATCTTTATTCCCATCTTAACCCTAGGTTCTTCATGACAATTTTTTCCCCTTAGATTCCATATATATGTGTTAGCATATGGTATTTGTCTTTCTCTTCGGACTTACTTCACTCTGTATGACAGACTCTAGGTCTATCCGCCTCACTACAAATAACCCAATTTCGTTTCTTTTTATGGCTGAGTAATATTCCATTTTATACATGTGCCACACATCTTCTTTATCCATTCTTCCAATGATGGACACTTAGGTTGCTTTCATCTCCTGGCTATTGTACATAGAACTGCAATAAACATTTTGGTACATGACTCTTTTTGAACTATGATTTTCTCAGGGTATATATATGTCCAGTAGTGGGATGGCTGGGTCATATGGTAATTCTATTTGTAGTATTTTAAGGAGCCTCCATACTGTTCTCCATAGTGGCTGTACTAATTCACAGTCCCACCAGCAGTGCAAGAGTGTTCCCTTTTCTCCACACCCTCTCCAGCATTTATTCATTCTAGATTTTTGATGATGTCCACTCTGACTGGTGTGAGATGATACCTCGTGGTAGTTTTGATTTGCAGTTTTCTAATGATTAATGCTGTTGAGCATTCTTTCATGTGTTTGTTGGCAATCTGTATATCTTCTTTGGAGAAATGCCTATTTAGGTCCTCTGCCTATTTTTGGATTGGGTTGTTTGTTTTTTGTTATTGAGCTGCATGAGCTGCTTGTAAATTTTGGAGATTAATCCT
>NW_020174710.1:23458-69067 GCF_003031525.2 Neophocaena asiaeorientalis asiaeorientalis
CAAAAGCAATCTATAGATTCAATGCAATCCCTATCAAACTACCACTGGCATTTTTCACAGAACTAGAAAAAAAAATTCACAATTTGTATGGAAACACAAAAGACCCCGAATAGCCAAAGCAATCATTAGAATGAAAAACGGAGCTGGAGGAATCAGGCTCCCTGACTTCAGACTATACTATGAAGCTACAGTAATCAAAAATAGTATGGTACTGGTACAGAAACAGAAATATAGATAAATGGAACAGGATAGAAAGCCCAGAGATAAACCCACGCACATATGGTCATTTTCTCTTTGATAAAGGAGGCAAGAATGTACAGTGGAGAAAATACAGCCTCTTCAATAAGTGGTGCTGGGTAAACTGGACAGCTACATGGAAAAGAATGAAATTAGAACACTCCCAAACATCATACACAAAAATAAAAACCATACACAAAAATAATTTCAAAATGGATTAAAGACCTAAATGTAAGGCCAGACATTATCAAACTCTTAGAGGAAAACATAGGCAGAGCACTCTATGACATAAATCACAGGAAGATCCTTTTGACCCACCTCCTAGAGAAATGGAAATAAAAACCAAAATAAAGAAATGGGACCTAATGAATCTGCAAAGCTTTTGCACAGAAAAAGAAACCATAAACAAGACCAAAAGACAACCCTCGGAATGGGAGAAAATATTTGAAAATGAAGCAACTGACAAAGGATTAACTTCCAAAATTTAAAAGCAACTTAGGCAGCTCAATATCAAAAAAGCAAACAACCCAATCCAAAAATGGGCAGAAGACCTAAATAGACATTTCTTCAAAGAAGATATACAGATTGCCAACAAACACATGAAAGAACGCTCAACATCATTAATCATTAGGGAAATACAAATCAATACTACAATGTGATATCATCTCACACTGGTCTGAATGGCCATCATCAAAACATCTACAAACAGTAATTGCTGGAGAGAGTGTGGAGAACAGGGAAGCCCCTTGCACTGTTGGCGGGAATGTAAATTGATACAGCTACTATGGAGAACAGTACAGAGGTTCCTTCAAAAACTAAAAATAGAACTATCATACAACCCAGCAATCCCACTACTGGGCATATACCCTGGAAAACGATTATTCAAAAAGCGTCATGTACCACAATCTTCATTGCAGTTCTATTTATCATAGCAAGGACATTGAAGCAACATGAGTGTCCATTGATAGATGAATGGATAAACGTGGCACATACATATAATGGAATATTACTCAGTTATAAAAGCAACGAAACTGAGTTATTTGTAGTGACATGGATGGACCTAGAGTCTGTCATACAGAGTGTAGTCAGTCATAAAGAGAAAAACAAATACTGTATGCTAACGCATATATATGGAATCTAAAAAACAAACAAATAAAATGGTCATGAAGAACCTAGGGTCAAGACGGGAATAAAGACACAAACCTACTAGAGAATGGAGTTGAGGATACTGGGAGGGAGATGGTTAAGATTGGACAAAGTGAGAGAGTGGCATGGACATATATACACTACCAAATACAAAGTAGGTAGCTAGTGGGAAGTAGTCTCATAGCATAGGAAGATCATCTCTGTGCTTTGTGACCACCTAGAGGGATGGGATAGGGAGGGTGGGAGGGAGGGAGATGCACGAGGGAAGAGATATGGGGATATATGTATATGTATAACTGATTATCTTTGTTCTAAAGCAGAAACTAACAAACCATTGTAAAGCAGTTATACTCCAATAAAGATGTTAAAAAAAAAAAAAGAAAACCTCTGAACAGTAAAGGAAACCATGAGCAAGATGAAAAGGCACCTACTGATTGGAGAAAATACTTTCAAATCATATATCTAACAAGGAGTTACTATCCAAAATGTAAGAAATACTCATACCACTCAATAGCAAGAAAGGAAACAATAGATTAAAAATGGGCAGAGGACCTGAAAAGACATTTTTCTGAGGAAGACACACAAATGGCCATCAGCTAGATTTGCCTTCATAACAACTTTCAAATACAGAATACTGTATTGTATACCTAGTCCTTATGCTGTATATTATATCCCTGTGACTTATTTATTTTATAACTGGAAGTTTGTACCTTTTGACTTCCTCCACCCATATCTGCCCATCCCTCTACTCCCTGCCTCTGGCAACCAACAATTTATTCTCTGTATCTATGAGTTCTTTTTTTTCAAATTGATTTCTGGTTTATTTAGATTCCACATATAATTGAGAACATACAGTACCTAACTTTGCCTGACATTTTTCACTTTGCATAATGCCCTCAAGTTCCATTCATATTGTCACAGATTTCCTTTTTTATTGATGAATAATACTCCAGTGTATCTATCCCACGTTTTCTTTATCCATTCATCCACTGAAATAACTTACATTATTTCCATATTTGGATATTATAATTAATGCTGCAATGAACATGGGAGTTAGTTTTCTGTTTTATTTAGATAAATACCAAGAAGCGGGATTTCTGGATCATATGCTACTTCTATTTTTAATTTTTTGAGGAACCTCCATGCAGTTTTCCACAGTGGCTGCACCAATTTGCATTTCCACCAACAGTGCCCAAGGGTACTCTCTTCTACACATCCTTGCCAACAATTACTATTTCTTGTCTGTTTGATAGTAGTCATTTTAACAGGTTTGAGTTTATATCTCATTGTGGTTTTGATTTGCATTTCCTAGAGGATTAGTTATCTTGAGGACATTTTCACGTACCTATTGGCCATTTGTGTGTCTCCCTTGGAAAAATGTCTTTTCAGATCCTCTGCCTATTTTTAATCTAATTTTTTCTTTTCTTGCTATTGAGTTGTATGAGTACTTCTTACATTCTGGATAGTAACTCCTTGTTAGATACATGATTTGCAAATATTTTCTCCCATTTAGTAGGTAGCCCTTTCATTTTGTTGATGGTTTCCTTTGCTGTCCAGAGGCTGTTCAGCTTAAAATATTCTCACTTAAAATTTTTGTTTTGTTTCCTTTGCTTTTGGTGTCAGATCTTAAAAATCATTGCCAATACCAATGTCACTGAGGTTTTTCCCTGTGTTTTCTTCTAGGAGTTTCATGGTTTTTTTTTTTTTACATCTTTATTGGAGTATAATTGCTTTACAGTGGTGTGTTAATTTCTGCTTTATAGCAAGGTGAATCAGTTACACATATATATATGTTCCCATACCTCTTCCCTCTTGCATATCCCTACCTCCCACTCTCCCTATCCCACCCCTCTAGGTGGTCACAAAACACCGAGCTGATCTCCCTGTGCTATGTGGCTGCTTCTCACTAGCTATCTATTTTACTTTTGGTAGTGTGTATATGTCCATGCCACTCTCTCGCTTTGCCACAGCTTACCCTTCGCCCTCCCCATATCCTCAAGCCCATTCTCTAGTAGATCTGTGTCTTTATTCCTGTCTTACCCTTAGGTTCGACATTACAGTTTTTTCCTTAAAGTCCATATATATGTGTTAGCATACGGTATTTGTCTTTCTCTTTCTGACTTGCTTCATTCTGTATGACAGACTCTAGGTCCATCCACCTCATTACAAATAGTTCAATTTCGTTTCTTTTTATGGCTGAGAAATATTCCATTGTATATATGTGCCACATCTTCTGTATCCATTCATCTGATAATGGGCACTTAGGTTGTTTCCATCTCCAGAATACTGTAAACAGAGCTGCAATGAACATTTTGGTACATTACTCTTTTTGAATTATGGTTTTCTCAGGGTATATGCCCAGTAGTGAAATTGCTGGGTCATATGTTAGTTCTATTTGTAGTGTTTTAAGGAACCTCCATACTGTTCTCCATAGTGGCTGTACCAATTCACATTCCCACCAGCAGTGCAAGAGTGTTCCCTTTTCTCCACACCCTCTCCAGCATTTATTGTTTCTAGATTTTTTGATGATGGCCATTCTGACTGGTGTGAGATGATATCTCATTTTAGTTTTGATTTGCATTTCTCTAATGATTAATGATGTTGAGCATTCTTTCATGTGTTTGTTGGCAGTCTGTATATCTTCTTTGGAGAAATGTCTATGTAGGTCTTCTGCCCATTTTTGGACTGGGTTGTTTGTTTTTTTGTTATTGAGCTGCATGAGCTGCTTATAAATTTTGGATATTAATTCTTTGTCAGTTGCTTCATTTGCAAATATTTTCTCCCATTCTGAGGGTTGTCTTTTGGTCTTGTTTATGGTTTCCTTTGCTGTGCAAAAGCTTTAGGAGCCTGATTCCTCCAGCTTCATTTTTCATTCTCAAGTTTGCCTTGGCTATTCGGAGTCTTTTGTGTTTCCATACAAATTGTGAAATTTTTTGTTCTAGTTCTCTGAAAAATGCTAGTGGTAGTTTGATACGGATTGCATTGAATCTGTAGATTGCTTTGGGTAGTAGAGTCATTTTCACAATATTGATTCTTCCAATCCAAGAGCATGGTATATCTCTCCATCTATTTGTATCATCTTTAATTTCTTTCATCAGTGTCTTATAATTTTCTGCATACAGGTCTTTTGTCTCCTTAGGTAGGTTTATTCCTAGATATGTTATTCTTTTTCTTGCAGTGGTAAATGGTAGTGTTTTCTTGATTTCACTTTCAGACTTTTCATCATTAGTGTATAGGAATGCCAGCGGTTTTTGTGCATTAATATTGTATCCTGCTACTTTACCAAATTCGTTGATTAGCTCTAGTAGTTTTCCGGTAGCATCTTTAGGATTCTCTATGTATAGTATCATGTCATTTGCAAACATTGACAGCTTTACTTGTTCTTTTCCGATTTGGATTCCTTTTATTTCTTATTCTTCTCTGATTGCTGTGGCTAAAACTTCCAAATCTATGTTGAATAAGAGTGGTGAGAATGGGAAAACTTGTCTTGTTCCTGATCTTAGTGAAAATGCTTTCAGTTTTTCACCATTGAGGACAATGTTGGCTGTGGGTTTGTCATATATGGCCTTTATTATGTTGAGAAAAGTTCCCTCTATGCCTATTTTCTGCAGGGTGCTTATCATATATGTGTGTTGAATTTTGTCGAAAGCTTTCTCTGCATCTATAGAGATGATCATATGGTTTTTCTCCTTTAATTTGTTAATATGGTTTATCATGTTGATTGATATGCATATACTGAAGAATCCTGGCATTCCTGGAATAAACTGCACTTGATAATGGTGTCTGATCCTTTTAATGTGCTGTTGGATTCTGTTTGCTAGTATTTTGTTGAGTATTTTTGCATCTGTGTTCATCCATGATATTGGCCTGTAGTTTTCTTTCTTTGTGACATCCTTGTCTGGTTTTGGTATCAAGGTGATGGTGGCCTCGTAGAAGGAATTTGGGAGTGTTCCTCCCTCTGCTGTATTTTGGAAGAGTTTGAGAAAGATACGTGTTAGCTCTTCACTAAATGTTTGATAGAATTCGCCTGTGAAGCCATCTGGTCCTGGGCTTTTGTTTGTTGGAGGATTTTTAATCACACTTTCAGTTTCAGTGCTTGTGATTAGTCTGTTCATACTATCTATTTCTTCCTGATTCAGTCTTGGCAGGTTGTGCATCTAAGAATTTTTCCATTTCTTCCATGTTGTCCATTTTATTGGCATAGAGTTGCTTTTACTAATCTCTCATGATTTTTACACTTCTGCAGTGTCAGTTGTTACTTCTCCTTTTTCATTTCTAATTCTATTGATTTGAGTCTTTTAGGAGTTTCATGGTTTTAAGTCTTATATTCAAGTCTTTAATCCATTTTGAGTTAATTTTTGCATGTGGTGTAAGATAGTGTTATAGTTTCATTATTTTACGTATGGATATCCAGTTTTCCCAACAGCATTTTTTGAAGTGACTGTCCTTTTCCCTTCCTATATTCTTGGTACATTTGACATAAGTTAATTGACATATATGTGTGGGTTTATTTCTGGGCTCTCTATACTCTTCCATGGCTCCATGTGTCTGCTTAATGCTAATGCCATACTCTTTTGATTACTATAGCTTTGTAACATTACTTGATATCAGGGAGCATGATGTCTCCGGCTTTGTTTTTCCACCTCTTATTTTCTATAGGAAAGACAAAATATATATTTTGGGGCACACACAATGTGTAAAGACATAATTGTTGATTACTAACCTCAAGAGGGGGTTGGAGCTATATAGAAGTAGAATTTTTGTATGCAACTGAAATTAAATAGGTAATAATTTTAAGCAAGTAGTTATAATGTGAGGATGTTATATGTAATTTCTATGGTAACCACATAGAAAATATCTATGGAATATGTCAAAAAAGGAAATTAAGAGGGAATTGAAGAATGTCGCCATAAAAACTCAACTAACATAGAAGAAAGCAGTAACAGAGAAAATGAGTAAAAACAAGCTATATGACATACAGAAAAATAGCAAAAAATAAATAAGTCCTTCCTTATTAGTAATAATCATAAATGTAAATGAATTAAACTGTCAAATACAAGGCAGACATTGGAAAAAAAGGAGAAGAAAACCCTAATTCAACTATATACTGTCCAGAAGAGACTCACATTATATCTAAAGACACAAATAGGTTCAAAGTGAAAGAATGAAAATGATATTTCATGTATAGTCACCAAAAATTGTGGGGTAGCTATACTAATATCAAACAAATAGACTTTGGGTCAAAAATTTTACAAGTGACAAGTAAGGGTGTTACATATAAATTCTCCTATAAAAGTGTGAGAAAAGATATTTCATGCACATAGTAAACAAAAGAGAGCTCGGGTAGCTACACTAATATATGACAATAGAGACTTCAAGTCAAAAACTGTTATAAGAGACAAGGAAGGGCATTTTATATTGATAATAAGGTCATTTATCAAGAAGATATAACAATTATAAACATGTATGCACTAAACGTCAGTCTCCCTAAATATATGAAGCAATAGTTGACAGAATTGGAGGGAGATTTTATATCCTGTTTTCAGTAACGGATAGAACAAAAAGACAGAAATAAAATCAATAAGAACGAGAGGACTTAACAATATACACCAATTTAACCTAACAACCATATATGGAAGACTCCACCCAACAGCAGAAGAATACAAAAACTTCTCAAGGGCATATGGTACATTCTCCAGAATAAACCATGTATTAGGCCAGAAAACAAGTCTTAATACATTTTAAAAGATTGAAATCATACAAGGCATCTTTTTTGATGGATTGAAACTAGAAACAAGGAAAACTGAAAAATTCCAAATATGTGGAAAATAACATACTCTTAAATAACCATTGGGTTAAAGAAGAAATCACAAGAGAAATTAGGAAATACATGAAGAGATATATACAACATAGTAAAATTTATTGGGTGCAGTGAACGCATTGCTAAGAGGGAAATGTACAGCTCTAAACACTTACATTACAAAAGAAAAAAGGTCTCAGATCAATGCCCTAACTTTACCTTTTATGGAACAAGAAAAATTGTAATAAACTAAACCCAAAACTACTAGAAAGGAAGGAAATAGCACATATGAGACTGGAGATTAATAAAATGAAGAATAAAAAAAATAAAGAAAATTGACAAACCTAAATTTTGGTTCTTTGAAAAGATCACCAAAATTGACAAACCTTTAGCTAGATTAACGAGGAAAAAATAGATAAAACTTGAATTACTGAAATTGGAAATGGAAGTGGGAACTTTACTATTGATTTCACAGAAATAAAAAGGATTATAAGAGAATACTATGAACATTGTACACCAAATTTCAAACTGGATGATTTGCAAATTGATACAGCAAATTGAATAACTTAGATAAAATGAACAAATTCCTCTAAGGGCACAAAACCTACTAAAATGAAATCATGAAGAAATAAAAAATCTAAACAGCTCTATAACTAGTGAGGAAATTGAATCACTAATCAGAAATTTCTCAGCAAAGAAAACGTACAGACAAGATGATTTCACTTGTGAATTCTACCAAATATTTAAAGAATTAAACCAGTCATTCTCAAACTCTTCCCCAAAGTGAAGAGGAGGGAACACTTCCTAACACATTCTATGGGTCAAACATTGTGATACAAATCCACAGAAGGATACCACCAGAAAACTGCAGAGCAATACCTTTTATAAATATTGACACAAAAATCCTCAACAAAATACTAGCAAGCTGAATTTAGCAATATTTTAAAAGGATTCTGCAACTTGACCAAGTGGGACTTATTCCTGGATGCAGGCAGGGATGACTTGACACATGAAAATAAAATAAATGTAATATACTACATTAATAGAATAAAAGGTAAAAAAATTACTTGATCATCTCAATCGGTACAGAAACGTATTTGAAAAACTCGACTCCCTTTAATGGTAAAAACATTCAATAAACTGTGACTACAAAGAAACATTCCCAACAAGATAAGGCCATGTGAAAAACCCACAGCTAAGATCACACTTTGTGGTAAAAGTCTGAAAGCTTTTCCCTTCTTACCAGGAACAGACAGAATATCTGCTTTTGACACTTCTATATAACAGAATATTTGAAGTTCTATCCGGAATAGTTAGGGAGGGAAAAGAAATAAAAGGCATCCACATGATGTAGGATGAAGTTAAATCATCTCTGTTCACAGACCACTTAATCTTACATGTAGGAAGCCCTAAAATTCTCCAAAATCTGTTGGAACTAATGAATGAATTCAACAAAACTGCAGGATACAAAGACAATACAAAAGAAATCAGTTGCATTTCAATACACCAGGAAGAAAAAATCATAAAAGGAAATTAAGAAAATGATTACATTTAAATGATTACATTTAAAACAGCACCCAAAATAATAAACTACTTAGGAATAAAGTTAACCAAGAAGCTGAAAAACTTGCACACTGAAAAATACAAAACATTGTTGAAGGAAGTTAAAGAACACATAAATAAAAGGAAAGACATCCCATGTTCATGGATTGGATGACTTAATTTTTTTAAAATGTCAATACTGTCAAAACTGATCTACAAATTCAATTAAATCCATATTAAAATCCCAATAATCTTTTTTTCAGAAATAGAAAACCCCATCACAATATTCATATGAAGTTTCAAGGGACCCAAATCTTGAAAAAAATAAATAACAAAGTTGGAGGACCACACTTCTTGTTTTCAAAACTTACTACAAAGCTAAAGCAATCAGAATGTGTGGAACTGTCATAAAAACAGACATATACGTAAGAGAATAGAGAGCCTAGGATTAAACGCTTGCATATATGGTCAATTAATTTTCAACAAGGGTGCCAAGACCATTTGAAAAGGAAAGGACAATCTTTTCAACAAATGGCTCAGGGAAAATTGGGTATCTACAGGAAAAAGAATGAAATTAGACACTGACCTAACACCACCTATAAAAATTAACACAACATGGACTGAGAACCTAAATGTAAGAGCTAAAACTGTAAAACTCTTGGAAGAAAATGTAGTAGAAAATCTTTATGCCTTGGATTTGACAGTGATTTCATGGATATGACACCAAAAGCACAGGAAACAAAAGAAAAAACAAATACATTGAACTTAATAAAAATCAAAGTCTTCTGAGCATCAAAGGACACCATCAAGAGAGAGCAAAAAGCCCACAAAATAGGAGCAAATATTTGCAAATCATATAACTGATAAGTGATAAATTTCCAGAATATATAAAGAACTCTAACCACTCAAAAACAATATAAGAACAAATAACCCAATTCAAAAATGGGCAAAGGATTTCAATAGACATTTCTCTAAAGAAGATATACAAATGGTCAATAAGCACATGAAAAGGTAGGTATTCAACATCTCTAACCATGAGGGAAATGTAAATCAAAATCACAATGAGCTACCACTTCCCATGTATTAGAATTGTAATCATCACAAAATGAAAAACAAGTGCTGGGGAGGATGTGGAGAAATTGGAAACTTTGTACATTGTTGGTAGGATTGTGAAAGGGTGCAGACACTGCAGAAAACAGTTAGGCTTTTCCTCAAAAAGTTAAATTAGAATCGTAATATGATACAGCAATTCCATTTATATATACCCAAAAGAACTGAAATTAGGGACTCAAACACTTGTATACCAATGGTCATAGCAGTGTTTTTCATAATAGCCAAAATATGGCAGCAGCCCAGATGTTCGTGAGCAGATGAATGGATAAACAGAATATTCTATATGTATTCATTAGTATATTATTTAACCTTTAAAAGGAAGTTCTGATACATACTACAAATGGAAGAAATTTGAAAATTTTAGGCTAAGTTAAATAAGCCAGATACAAAATGATAAATGTTGTATGTTTCTTAATATAAGACATACCAAGAATAGGCAAATTCAGTACAGACAGAAACTAGAGTAGAAGTTATGAGGGGTTGGGGTGAGGGGCAAAAGGGGACGTATTGTTTAATGGACACAGAGTTTCTGTTTGGGATGATGAAAAGGTTCTGGAAATAAGTAGTGGAGATGGTTGCACAATATTATGACTGTGTTAATGCCACTGAATTGTACACTTAAAAATGTTTACAAGGGTATTTTTAATGTTTTATATAAGTGACCACAATTTAAAAGTCATCTGAGTGATATTAACGACCTTAACCTGTTGTCTTATTTGCTGAGCTATTTGAGTAAGTTTGCCTGTGTTGTTTATCCACATGCAGCAAGTAAGTACCATTGAGAAAACAAACACCCCATTGTTTGGCCAGTAGGGAGTTCCAGGCTAGGTGATTATCAACAATCACATCTGCCAAAGAGGCTTGGCCTTCAATTAGGACTTTGAGGGCCGTGGCACTTTGAATCACATGTTTGGATATTGTTTGGAACATTTTGTAATTGGCATCCATTATTTAATTGTGTTGTAGAATATTGTGGGTTCCTAAGGTGGGACCAGTGATTCCCAATGTAGTCATCAGTTTTAGCTCAGTTGGTAAGAATGTAGTATGCTTCATGCATGGCGACAAGATTGATTCAGTTTGTTTACGGGCATGACCTTAAAGGAGCACATTTGGCTCCAAATTACAGATGGTATAAGTCAAATTAAGAGGAGAAGTTTGAGGTGGAAGGATAAGTAAAAGAAGAAGCAAAAAGTATTTAGGACAATGAAACCAATAAGCCTCAGAGGCTAAATCTTAGGTTTAGCGTTTTGCACAAGCAACCAAGAATTAATGTGTTGCCAGTAAGCATTTTGATCAGGGCATTATAGGGAGCCATTTTTAATAGCTGCAGTTAGTATTTTAAAGGGAAGTCCAGGAGAACTATTACCGTTTAGGTTTGGAGATGTGGCCTGGCATTTAGTTTGATAAAGGATGGAATGTGCTCTTGTGAAGGTTTCCTTAAGATCAGCTGGACAGACTGCAGTATGGCCAGGCAGTTGAGAGGTGCCTTTATGGTATGCCCAACAATTGGTATGCTTTAAGACATGGGCTGTTTGCTCGTTGAGGCTTAAATAAAAATTACTTGCAGCTAATGGTATATTAGGGGGTGTGAATAGAAAAGCAGAAGGGAGAGTAGCTTGTGGTGGTTGGGGCTGAATTGGGGAAGAATGAAAGTTGGGAAGAGCAGCAAGAGGTATGAGGGGTGCAGGAGATGTTTGATAGGAGGTGGGATGAGGGCTTGGGGTCATGGAAGATTCTATCTGGGATGAGTCCAAGAGTCGGATGGGGAATGAGTCCATTTGTGGGCTGAGGTAATAAGTGGGGATGAGTCCACCAGCTGAGCTGAGGTCACCTGATGATCCATTAGGCCATCAGGGAGTTGGTTGAGGGCAAGGTCATAACCCTCACTTGGGTTTGTAATAATGTTGGGCCAAATTTAAGACATTAAGGCATAAAATGTTGTTGGTCACAGAGTCACAGAGATGTATGAATGTACTGGGATAACGAGGCACACAATGAACAACAAAAGAGATCGCTATCTTGGCATCATATTGGGGATATAATAATCTCCAAGGAGCCTGTTTCATATGTCCCCACATGAGGCTTGTATTTTGACATGTATTTTGAGAGGTGAGGGCTTGACATTAATTCAAGAAGCTTAAGAGTATGGCATGCCACAAATATGTAGGCTTCCTCCTGTGTGTATGACTCCTTTTGAGTTTTGAATAGCCTGTAGAGGCTGCTTTAGACATTGTAGAAAATGTCAGTGAGGTGGGGATGAAATGTTGTTCCATCTAGTGATTGGCTATGGCAGTGATATTGAAGAGGTCAAGTAAGTGTGGAAGTCAGCATGGTTGTAGTTCAGTCCAATGGCTGTACCTCCTGTCTCCAGGTGGAGTCGTCTCAATGGCCTGTGGAGCCCCAGGCCCAAAATGTTACCCAAAGTAGGCATAGCTAGGCTGTGAAAAGCCAGAAGGCCTAATAATAGCATATGAGCCATGTGGATGCTACAACCTGAGGTACGTGGGGCTGCTGAACCAGGATGGGCACAGTGTGGATCGCTTGATGTCCCCATTCCTGGTCTGTGTGGTTAGGGATAGCCTGCATTCCTTGGCAGAGGGTGCTCTTGAGTAACAACGATTTTATTCTTTCTTGATGCTCTCTGCTATTCACACTCTTGTGGATGTGGGTCCTGGAGTGATGATCTCTACTTCCTGAGTGAGATCATCATGTCATTATTAATTAAATATGCTTAGTAGCCAGAAAACTTTGACAAAGCTTGTGCCTTAGGTATATCATCAATATCATTATCAGAGTGCCAGATTATTTGTCGCAGATGCCAGAGGGCATTCAGTACTCTGTGGATCAGAACTAACAATCTGTCCTTGGTGGAGCTGTCATCTGACTTGGGATGCGGGAGAGAAAGAAAAAGGGGTAGATGAAAGGAGAAGAAAGACAAAGAGAAATGCCTACCCCAATATGAACTTTGCAAACCCTAATATGCCAAGTGTCACCACAGAGAACAAGGAAAGGCAACTGATGTGTTTTCAGTGCATTTTGACATGGAGTAGCGGACACCAAGGCTGGTGATTTAGTATAATGAGGGCCAATGGAAGGAGAGAGACCCATTTAGATCATCACATTTCTTCTTCTTCTTTCCGTAAGGTTTAAGCACAGGATTGTGACAGTCTATAAGGGTGACTGCCTTGGGCCAACAGAGAAGGTGAAAGTTCCATAGAACGCTTTGTTCAAGAGTTTGTATTTTTGTTGTGTATTCTGAAAATTAAAGTGAGCGCATTGAACACTGTCAGTAGCATCTGGAACTCCAAAGGGAATGAGGAGTCTTTTTGTGAGGCCCTGTTCACTTCAACAGTAGCATGTCTAGTGGTGTGGGTGAGTAAGATGTCAGTATATATTTTCACCATGATCAAGACATAATGAGCAGCACCCTTGATGGGGGTGTGGGGGGGAGTGGCGCAATAAAACCTACTTGTCAACAACGATACTGGAAGGCTCCCCATGGGGTGGCACCGCAGGGATTATATCGCTAATGTTAGGTTTTCCTGTAGAGAGTGAATTAGCTTGTCACCCTGTGGGCCATTGCAGAGGAGAGGGATAAACCCTTTGCATTCAGCCCAAGCTTCAAGGGCAGAGAATCCTCTGTGACCTGTCTCATGGGACCGTTGGGTCAAATTTAAGAAAATGGTATTTGCAGTGTCATCTAAGGAAGTCTGACCCTAGTCTCTAAAATTTGTACCAATCTAGCAGATTGGGCATTAGTTTGGGCATCAGTAGAATAACCCTTGGGGTGGGCAGAGATATCCATCACCCTAATATATATCTTTTCTATCTGAAAGGCAGGGAACGTACAATATTATTTACCTCATAGGGGGTACCCTTGAATGGGAAATTATTGTTGTTGCCAGTGGCCAGACCAAATCATTAGACCTTTGTCAGTGACCCAGGAGTCTATAAAGATGTGTAATTGAGACCAGTTGTTGGTCAGTGTATCCTCCAAAACCAATACAACTTCGAGGAGTTTGGTCAATTGTGTCAATTGTGGGTGCCATCCTTTGTCAGGGATGTTCTGGTTAAGAGATTAAAAAGCAGCATACCTCCAACAAGTTCCATCACATTTGGTGATGGCGCTGATGTCATAAAGTATATGAACTTCCTTTGCTGTTCACTCAGTTGATCGCAAGGGGATCCTCAGGTAGCCAGGGGTTTTGAGAGAGACGTGACCTCCTCCAGCACCGTGGAATCTGGCAAGGAAATAATAATAGGGGAGACCACCCCTTCTTGCAGGGTAGAGGGCCAGGCATAGCTCTACTCTGTATGTACTAATTCCATTTCAGCAAGAAGGCCTTGGTTGCAATGCAAAGCTTGTGTGGTGCTGCTTCCATGTGCCAGGGTATAATTGGCAACTGGGTGCAGAGGGTCACAAGTTCAAGTCCTGTGAGAGACTCCATTTCCAGGAGGGCTTAATATGCAAGCAGAAGTTGCTCTAATGATATGTAATGTGGGGCCAAAAGGGGCAGTCTATTGCACCAGAAATTTGTGGTGGCTATCATGTGTGATTCATAAACTCCAAGAATCACAGGAGGTGGTTGCCAGATCTTACACCATAAAAGAGTCTCCAAAGAGCACTAAACGAGGTACACTGATTCTAGAGACTTCTGTTTTAAAGGGCTCCACTCACAGTGGGCCAACTTGTGAGGGATTGAGTGAATAGGCTATAATAGTGTTTGTAAATGAGGGCAATGTGGCCTCCAGGAGCTGGAGACCTAATAGTGCTGGGCCTTCATGAGAGTAGCTAAGGATGACAAAGCTAAGAGTTGCTTTTTAACTACATCAGGAATGGAGCAACCCTCAGCAGGCTAAGGGATGCCTAAGGATTTAGCTGAGGTGCCCAGCCCTTGAAACAAATGCCAGCCCATTTCCTCTCAGTAACTGCCGTGGTGACTATCTTGTTATGAGAGCCTGTACTGATTTTCTTTGCAGGAGGATGTCAGCATTGTAGTTCCAGATCTGGGTATCGGGGGACAAGTGGATTGGGTTAAGGTATTGCCATCAGAGGTTGTATGCTATGGCTGAGCTATCGAGGTACCCCATGGACAACTGACTAATGGTGTATTGTGTCATTTCAAGGATGAGTGTGACCTGAGGTTTAGAAGGTGTTACAGTAGGCCTTGAGAATAGAGCATATCAGCCAGGTCTATAACAGCAAATATCTGTCAGTTGAAGATTGAATGGCCTCGGTCATATCAATGGTGTTAGATGTAGGGTCCTAAACGGGTGAGACGGTGGCATTGTTTGCGATAATCCACTGCGAGGCACCATTTATGTTTTTCAGGTTAATCAACAGGCAAAATTGGACTGTGAAACATAAACAGTGGGGATAATTATCCCCCTGCTTTATACATCTTGTGTAATGGGTCCCAATCCTTGAAAGCACTATTTCAATTTATATTGGGCCATATTAACAATTGTAAGGAGTTGGGATAGATCTATAGGGTCCTATTTGGTGAGGCTAACCTTATGGACTTAAGTGCTAATGTTATTCCAGGAGGCCACTGAGCTAGTTAGAACCTCTATCCCATTAAGGGGAAATCCAAGTGGGGTGGGAGCTGTGACCACTGAAAAATTAGTCAAATTATTGCACAAATGGTTGATGTAAGGCAGACTTCTTTACTTTCCGTTGTATGTCTGGCAATGCCCTGGAAAACTTAGAGAGTTTTTCCTTTAAATTTAGTGGGGTTTCTGGGGATCACCAATGTAATTTGGGAACCAGTATCAATCAAGGCCATAAAGGGTATTGTATGACAACTAATGGACTAACACTGGAGAGTTTCCTCAGGAAGTCACTGGGCACCTGGGGACATGCCTTATGTTACGGAATAGGGCAGTTGGCCCTGTGCCATGGGGATGTGTTCAAGAGAGAAGGAGATTGGATATTTTGTGCAGCTTGTCATAGAAGAGCTGGAGCTCCTCAGGGATATTACCCCAAATCAGATAGGTGGGGAAGCCCAGGTCACAGACTCACCAATACCAAGTCTTTCGGTGAGGGCTCCACAGTGGTGGGAAGTGGCCCAGGAAAAACCTGAAATGGGGTCTCACCTCAGTAGTAGTTACCGTGGCAAGTGAAGAGCTAGATCTCAGGACCCTCGTCATGAGCAGTCAATTGATTCTAGGCCATCTAGGCCACCTTAATAACCACTTGAATAATCAAAGACAGTGGGGAAGCCCTATAATTTTGAGGTGCTCCCATGAGAAATAACTGCCAGGTGTTGGTTTCAAAAGGAGCTTGCTCAGGACTGGCTTTGGTTTCCTGCCCATTGGAGTGCTTAGAATAATGATATACTGATTGAACTATACCAATTTTCCTTAATAATCGTCCCCCTCGATGTACTCTAGTTAATGAAGGCATGCTCGTTTTCTACTGAAACGGTAGAGTGAGTTACTTTATATGCTACGGACACCCAATGGAGCAAGGAAAAGGCCACGAGTCATGCCCATGTATGTTCAGGTGAATGGACACCATGCACCTATTTCCATAAGTTTAGTGGAACCCATAATAAATTATTAAGGAACACAAATATGACAGACAATTGGCTCATCTTGGCAGAACTTAAAGTTAATTCAAAGATAGCATTATATAGGCACAGAAGCCAATCAGCACCCTTTCCGTTAGATAATTGCTTAAATCTTCTAATGAAATTTGAATTTCCAGTCAAATCAAACCTAGACCCCTGTTTTTGTTTCCTCTCCCTTGTATTTTTTATTTTGCGGTGGTTATAAAATATGTTTCAGAGGGATCGTCTCTACCCAACTCATGTTGGTAAACTTCTATATTAGTTTCCTGAGGCTGCTGTAACAGATTACCACAAACCTAATGGCTTAGCACAACAGAAATTTGTTTTCTCTGAGTTCTGGAGGCAAGAAGTCTGAAATCAGTTTCATTGGACCACAATCAAGGTGTCTGCAGGGTTGTTGTGCTCCTTTCAAGAGGCTCTACCAGACAATCTCTTCTTGCTTCTTTCAGCTTCTCGTGGCTACTGGCATCCCCTGGTTTGTGGCCACATCACTCCGATCTCTGCCTCTGTGATCACAGTGCCTTCTCTTCTTCTGTCTCAAATATCCCTAAGCCCCCTCGTATGAGGTCGCTTGTGGTTGCACTTACCCAAGGTCCCACTTTGGTAATCTGACACAGTTTCCAAATCTCAAGATCCTTAACTTAATTGCCTCTGCAAAGCCTTTGCCATATAAGGTGATATTCAAACGCTCAGCAATGGGATGTGTATATCTTGGGTGGCCATTATTCAGTCTACAGCAGCATCCTCCTCCAGGGAGTTCCAATCAATATCATCAGGATTAGGAAATTCCTCTGTGGTTGCCACACAATTAGCTTTAGATGCCTTGGGCTTAAGCAGAGAGCAGAGTGCAGAGTAGTCCTCTGGCTTGTTGATATGCTTCAGTGCTTAAGAGGACCCACATTCACTGCTTGTTTTACAATTAAGCAGTAAGATCATGGTGCCCTCTGGCCTATTAGGAGGTTCTGAGATAAGGCATTCAGTGCCACTTTTCATAAACATTTGTGCCACAGGACAACATGGGTGTTTTCTCCTACAATGTACAAGCCTGAGGATCAGGATATGTGTGAAGGAAACCTGAGCAGCAGCATCAGAGGGATTTAAGAGTCCTAGTGAGCTGTCTGCACTTATAAATGTAGAGCTCAGCATGGCTGCTTTTTAGACTTGTTTCTGTCTTTTTTTTTTTTTAATCCTCTAATTACTGCTTTTTCATTAGCAACCACCTGATGGGCCTGTATATAGCACAGGGTATGTCTTTCCCTTGAGAGCTCTACAGAACAGAGGGTAAAGCCTTGTTAGACACACAACCAACTAGCCACAGGGTTAGGGTCTTTCCCCTGGGCCTAGCATCAGTCACAACTTATGCATTAAAAGACACACAGAGACAGGGAATTTAAAACAACTATGATGACGATATTAAGTGACCTAATGGGAGAAATAGATGGCATGCAAGAACAGATGGGTATTGTAAGCAGAAGGATGGAAACTCTAAGAAAGAATCAAAAGTAAATGTTGAAAATTTAAAATGCTAACAGATATGAAGAATACCTTTGATGTGTACTGCAACTGATGAAGTAATCAGTGGGCTTAAATATATGGTCACAGACACTTTGTAAACTGAAATACAAAGAGAAAAATATGGAAAAAATAACTTACCATTGAAAGAGTGTAGGATAAGATTAAAAGGTACAAAAGAAGCATAATTGGAACACCAGGAGGAAAAGAAAGAGAGAATGAAGCAGAATAAATATTTGATGTAATAATGGCTGAAAATATTCCAACATTAATGACAGACACCAAAACATGGATCTAGGAAGCTCAGAAAACACCAAGCGGTATAAATACCAAAAAAACTGAATATCATTTTCAAGCTGCAGAAGAACAGACAATGAATGAAATCTTGAAAGAAGCCATGGGAAGCAGGGAAATGCCATAACTATAGAGGAACAATGATAAGAATCATATCAGACTTCTGGTCAGGAACCACGCACACAAGAAGAGAGTGGAGTGAAACAGTTAAAATGTTGAACGAAAAATCCACCAACCAAGCAATCTATATCCGGTGAAATTATCCTTTGAAAATGAAGGCAAAGTAAAGACTTTCTCAGACAAAGCCAAACTGAGGAAATTCATTGACGGCAGACCGGCTGTGCACAAAATACTAAAAGAAGTTCCTCAGAGAGAAGGAAAATGATAAAGGTCAAAAACTCAGATCTACATAGGGAAAGGAAGAACATAGAAGAAGGAATCAATGAAAGTAAAATAAAACCACTTACTCTTCTTATTCTTAGCTTTTCTAAAAGGTAACTGCTTGTTTAAAGTAATAATGGTAACAATGTATTCAATAACTATATCACACTGATAAGTGAAATGAATGACAGTATTGCAATTAGGAACAGGAGGAAGGAATGGGGAAGACTCTGATATAAGGTACCTGTAGTACGCATGAAGCGGTGTAGTGCTATTTGAAGGTGGACTTTGATTAGCTATAAATGTATATTGCAAATTCTAGGGTAACCACTTAAATTTGTTTAAAATCATAATCAATATGCTAAAGGAGAAGATAAAATGGAATCATATACAATGCTCAACTGAACCCAGAGAAGGCAGAAAAAGAGGGGAAGAAAGGACAAAGAATGAGTGTAATGAAGATGAAACAGTTATAAATATAGTAGATGTTAATTCATCTACGTCAATAATGACTTTAGGAACGAGGGGAAGATGGCAGAAGAGTAAGACGCGGAGATCACCTTCCTCCCCACAGATACACCAGAAATACATCTACACGTGGAACAACTCCTACAGAACACCTACTGAACGCTGGCAGAAGACCTCAGACCTCCCAAAAGGCAAGAAACTCCCCACGTACCTGGGTAGGGCAAAAGAAAAAAGAATAAGCAGAGGCAAAAGGATAGGGACGGGACCTGCACCAGTGGGAGGGAGCTGTGAAGGAGGAAAGGTTTCCACACACTAGGAAGCCCCTTCATGGGCAGGGACTGCGGATGGCAGAGGGGGAAAGCTTCAGAGCCGTGGAGGAGAGCACAGCAACAGGGGTGCAGAGGGCAAAGCAGAGACATTCCCGCACAGAGGACCGGTGCCGACTGGCACTCAGCAGCCTGAGAGGCTTGTCTGCTCACCCTCTGGGGTGGGCGGTGCTGGGAGCTGAGTCTCCGGCTTCGGTCGGAGTGCAGGGAGAGTACTGGGGTTGGTGGCGTGAACACAGCCTGCAGGGGATTAGTGCACCACGGTTAGCCGGGAGGGAGTCCGGGGAAAAGTCTGGACCTGCCGAAGAGGCAAGACACTTTTTCTTCCCTTTTTGTTTCCTGGTGCGCGAGGAGAGGGGATTAAGAGCGCTGCTTAAAGGAGCTCCAGAGATGGGCGTGAGCCGTGGCTAACAGCGTGCACCACAGAGACAGGCATGAGAGAGCTGTGAAGGAGGAAAGGTTTCCACACACTAGGAAGCCCCTTCACGGGCAGGGACTGCAGATGGCAGAGGGGGAAAGCTTCAGAGCCGTGGAGGAGAGCACAGCAACAGGGGTGCAGAGGGCAAAGCAGAGACATTCCCGCACAGAGGACCGGTGCCGACTGGCACTCAGCAGCCTGAGAGGCTTGTCTGCTCACCCTCTGGGGTGGGCGGTGCTGGGAGCTGAGTCTCCGGCTTCGGTCGGAGTGCAGGGAGAGTACTGGGGTTGGTGGCGTGAACACAGCCTGCAGGGGATTAGTGCACCACGGTTAGCCGGGAGGGAGTCCGGGGAAAAGTCTGGACCTGCCGAAGAGGCAAGACACTTTTTCTTCCCTTTTTGTTTCCTGGTGCGCGAGGAGAGGGGATTAAGAGCGCTGCTTAAAGGAGCTCCAGAGATGGGCGTGAGCCGTGGCTAACAGCGTGCACCACAGAGACAGGCATGAGACGCTAAGGCTGCTGCTGCCGCCACCAAGAAGCCTGTGTGCGAGCACAGGTCACTATCCACACCCCGCTTCTGGGGAGCCTGGGCAGCCCGCCACTGCCAGGGTCCCGGGATCCAGGGACAACTTCCCCGGGAGAACGTACAGCGTGCCTCAGGCTGGTGCAAGGTCACGTCGGCCTCTGCCACTACAGGCTCGCCCTGCACTCCGTACCCCTCCCTCCCTCCAGCCTTAGTGAGCTAGAGTCCCCGAAGCAGCTGCTCCTTTAACCCCATCCTTTGTGAGTGAAGAACAGACGCCCTCCGGTGACCTACAGGCAGAGGCAGGGCCACATCCAAAGCTGAGCCCCGGGAGCTGTGAGAACAAAGAAGAGAAAGGGAAATCTCTCCCAGCAGCCTCAGAAGCAGTGGATTAAAGCTCCACAATCAACTTGATGTACCCTGCATCTGTGGAATACATGAATAGACAACGAATCATCCCAAATTGAGGAGGTGGACTTTGACAGCCAAATTTATGATTTTTTCCCATAGTTTTAATAATTATTTTTTATTTTAATAAATTTATTGTACTTTATCTTACTTTATTTAACTTTATCTTTTCTTTCTTTCTTTCTTTCCTTCCTTCCGTCCTTCCTTCCTTCTACCCTGCCTCCCTCACTCCTTTCTTCTTTCTTTCCTTCTTTCTTTCTTTCTCTCCTCTTTCTTTCTTTCTTTCTTTCTTTCTTTCTTTCTTTCTTTCTTCTTCTAGTAATTCTTTCTTTCTACATTTTCTCCTTTTATTCTGAGCCGTGTGAATGAAAGGCTCTTGGTGCTGCAGCCAGTAGTCAGTGCTGTGCCTCTGAGGTGGGAGAGTCAAATTCAGGATACTGATCCACAAGAGACCTCCCAGCCCCACATAACATCAAATGGCGAAAATCTCCCACAGATCTCCATCTCAACACCAGCAGCCAGCTTCACTCAACCACCAGCAAGCTACAGTGTGGGACACCCTAGGCCAAGCAACTAGCAAGACAGGAACACAATCCCACCTATTAGCAGAGAGGCTGCCTAAAATCATAATAAGTCCACAGACACCCCAAAACACACCACCAAACATGGAACTGCCCACCAGAAAGACAAGATCCAGCCTCATCCACCAGAACACAGGCACTAGTCCCCTCCACCAGGAAGCTTACACAACCCACTGAACCAACCTTAGCCACTGGGGAGAGACACCAAAAACAATGGGAACTACGAACGTGCAGCCTGCAATAAAGAGACCCCAAACACAGTAAGATAAGCAAAATGAGAAGACAGAAAAACACACAGCACAGATGAAGGAGCAAGATAAAAACCCACCAGACCTAACAAATGAAGAGGAAATAGGCAGTCTACGTGAAAAAGAATTCAGAATAATGATAGTAAGGATGATCCGAAATCTTGGAGACAGAATAAACAAAATGCAAGAAACATTTAACAAGGACCTAGAAGAACAAAAGATGAAACAAGCAACGATGAACAACACAATAAATGAAATTAAAAATACTCTAGAAGGGATCAATAACAGAATAATTGAGACAGAAGAACGGATAAGTGACCGGGAAGATAAAATAGTGGAAATAACTACTGCAGGGCAGAATAAAGTAAAAGAATGAAAAGAACTGAGGAGAGTCTCAGAAACCTCTGGGACAATATTAAACGCACGAACATTCGAATTATAGGGGTTCCAGAAGAAGAAGAGAAAAAGAAAGGGGCTGAGAAAATATTTGAAGAGATTATAGTTGAAAACTTGCCTAATATGGGAAAGGAAATAGTTAATCAAGTTCAGGAAGCACAGAGAGTCCCATACAAGATAAATCCAAGGAGAAATACACCAAGACACATATTAATCACACTGTCAAAACTTAAATACAAAGAAAACATATTAAAAGCAGCACAGGAAAAACAACAAATAACACACAAGGAAATCCCCATAAGGTTAAGAGCTGATCACTCAGCAGAAACTCTGCAAGCCAGAAAGGACTGGCAGGACATATTTAAAGTGATGAAGGAGAAAAACCTGCAATGAAGATTACTCTACCCAGCAAGGATCTCATTCAGATTTGATGGAGAAATTAAAAGCTTTACAGACAAGCAAAGTCTGAGAGAGTTCAGCACCACCAAACCAGCTTTACAACAAATGCTAAAGGAACTTCTCTAGGCAAGAAACACAAGACAAGGAAAAGACCTACAATAACGAACCCAAAACAATTAAGAAAATGGGAATAGGAACATACATATTGATAATTACCTTAAAAGTAAATGGAATAAATGCTCCCACCAAAAGACACAGATTGGCTGAATGGATACAAAAACAAGGCCTATATATATGCTGTCTACAAGAGAGCCACTTCAAACATAGAGACACATAAAGACTGAAAGTAAGGGGATGGAAAAAGATATTCCATGCAAAGGAAAACCAAGAGAAAGCTGGAGTAGCAATTCTCATATAGACTTTAAATATAAGACAATTACAAGACAAAATAGACTTTAAAATAAAGACTATTACAAGAGACAAAGAAAGACACTACATAATTATCAAGGGATCAATCCAAGAAGAAGATATAACAATTGTAAATATTTATGTAGCCAACATAGGAGCACCTCAATACATAAGGCAAATACTAACAGCTGTAAAAGGGGAAATTGACAGTAGCACATTCCTAGTAGAGGTTTTAACACCCCACTTTCACTAATGGACAGATCATCCAAAATGAAAATAAAACATACATGATGAACATACATGCAAATATCCTCAAGAAAGTACTAGGAAACAGAATCCAACAGCACATTAATAGGATCATACACCATCATCAAGTGGAGTTTATTCCAGGAATGCAAGGATTCTTCCGTATATGCAAATCAATCAACGTGGTACACCATATTAAGAAATTGAAGGAGAAAAACCATATGATCTTCTCAATAGATGCAGAGAAAGCTTTTGACAAAATTCAACACCCATTTATAATAAAAACCCTGCAGAAAGTAGGCATAGAGGGAATTTTCCTCAACATAATAAAGGCCATATATGACAAACCCACAGCAAACATTGTCCTCAATGGTGAAAAACTGAAAATATTTCCACTAAGATCAGGAACAATACAAGGTTGCCCATTCTCACCACGCTTATTCAACATAATTTTCGAAGTTTTAGACGCAGCAATCAGAAAAGAAAAGGAAATGAAAGGAATCCAAATTAGAAAAGAAGAAATAAAGCTGTCACTGTTTGCAGATGACACGACACTATACATAGAGAATCCTAAAGATGCTACCAGAAAACTGCTAGAGCTCATTAATGAATTTGATAAAGTAGCAGGATACAAAATTAATGCACAGAAATCTCTTTCATTCCTATACACTAATGATGAAAAATCTGAAAGTGAAATCAAGAAAACATTCCCATTTGCCATTGCAAGAAAAAGAATAAAATATCTAGGAATAAACCTACTTAACGAGACAAAAGACCTGTATGCAGAAAACTATAAGACACTGATGAAATAAATTACAGATGATACAAATACATGGAGAGAAATACCATGTTCTTGGATTGAAAGTATCAACATTGTGAAAATGACTCTACTACCCAAAGCAATCTACAGATTCAATGCAATCCCTATCAAACTACCACTGGCATTTTTCACAGAACTAGATCAAAAAATTTCACAATTTGTATGGGAACACAAAAGACCCCGAATAGCCAAAGCAATCTTGAGAACGAGAAATGGAGCAGGAGGAATCAGGCTCCCTGACTTCAGACTATACTACAAAGCCACAGTAATCAAGAGTGTATGGTAGTGGCACAAAAACAGAAAGATTGATCAATGGAATAGGATAGAAATCCCAGAGATAAACCCACATACATATGGTCACCTTATCTTTGATAAGGGAGGCAGGAATGTGTAGTGGAGAAAGTACAGCCTCTTCAATAATTGGTGATGGGAAAACTGGACAGGTACGTGTAAAACTGTGAGACTAGATCACTCCCTAACACCATACACAAAAATAATCTCAAACTGGATTAAAAACCTAAATGTAAACCACTACCAAACTTAAGGTAGATAGTGGGAAGCAGCCGCGTAGCACAGGGAGATCAGCTCGGTGCTTTGTGACTGCCTTTAGGGTTGGCATAGGGAGGGAGAGAGGGAGGGAGACGCAAGAGGGAAGAGATATGGGAACATATTTATGTGTAACTAATTCGCTTTGTTATAAAGCAGAAAGTGGCACACCATTGTAAAGCAATTATACTCCAATAAAGATGTATAAATTTATAGTAATAATAATGACTTTAAATGTGAATGGTCTAAATATACCAGTTCGAACACATATTGTCAGGGTGGATTAAAACAAGAAACCCCAGAAACCAGTAGCATAGAAATCTTAAAATCACAAGAAGAACTAGAGTGGGAGATTTTAAAATAACTTTGAAAATTGGACAGATAAGTTAAGTAATAATAAATAAAAACATACAGAAAATGCCATTAATCTTAAAACTTTCAAAGTTCAGTATCCATCAAAGATTTTGAAAGACTATCACCAAAAAAACAAACCCCAGCAATACGCTTGCAAATGTCTGCAAGAAATACTCTTTATATATAAAGAAAAGAAGAAATGTCTCAAATCAGTGACCTCAGATGCCATTTTAAGAAAGGAGGGAGAATTCAAGCCAAAGTAAGGCCATATTCAAGCCAAAGTAAAGAAGAAAGGAAATAGTAAGGATCAGAGCAGACATCAGTAAAACAGAAAGAGGAAGACAATAGAGAAAATGAATGCAAAGAAAGCTATTTCCTTGGAGAAGATCAATGTACCTGATAAACCTGTAGGTTAACAGTTCAGGGAAAAGAGAGAGAAGACACAAATTGCCAACCTCACAATGAGGCAGGTGGCATCATGACAGAGTCTGTAGATATTAAAATGATAACAAAGAAATACTGTGAACAACTCTATGCCAATAAATCTGACGACTTAGATGAAATGGACACATTTCTTGAAATACAAAAACTACCAAAGTTCATTCAGTAAGAAATAGATAACCTGAAGAGTCTTATATCTACCAAGGAAATTTAATTCACAAGTAAACATTTTCCCACGAAGAAAACTCCATATAGCTCTACTGGTGAAAGCTACCAAACACTCAAGGAAGAAATAATACCATTTTAACATAAGCTCCTTCAGAAAACTTCACATTAATTTAAATTTAATTTTCATACTCATTTGGTGATGCCAACATCACTCTGACACCAAAACCAGAAAAAGACATTACAAGAAAGGAAAAGTGTAGACCAACATCACTCATGAACAAGATGCAAAATTACTAAATGATATTTCAGCAAGTCAAATACAAAATATATTTTAAAATTAATACATCATTATCACTTGGGGTTTAGAATACAAGGTTCACCAGATTTTCAAAAATCAGAGAGTAACTCACCATGCTGACAAACCAAATCCAGGAAAAAAGAAAAACCCATATCATCATCTTCACAAAGCATTTTAAAAATCCAACACCATTTCATGATAAAAGCTCTCACCAAACTGGCAAGAGAAGGCAACTTACTCAGCCAGATATAATGAGCACTGAAAAATACCTAACAGCTAACACCATACTTAATGGTGAACCACTGAATGATTTCGCCCCCACCCCCCAAGATCAAGGTATGGATGTCCACACTCACCACTTTTATGGAGGGAGGGTCTAGCCAGGGCAAAAAAGATAAAAAAAGAAATAAAAGTCACCCAGATTGGAAAGGAATAAGTAAAATGATCTCTCTTTGAAGATGTCATGGTCTTATATACAGAAAATCATAAGGAACCCACAAAAAAAAGGAACTGGACTCATAAGCCAGTTTAGCCAGGTTGGAGGATATAATACAATATCAATATAGAAAACTTAATTGTATTTGTATGTACTCGTACCAGGCAGTGAGAAATTAAAATAAATTTATAACCACAAGAGAAAATATGAGATACTCAGGGCTAACACCTTCAAGCTATATGCCGTGAAACTGCTGTTGAGAGAAATCAAAGGAGACTTAAATAAATGGAGAGATATTCCATGCTCATTGTTCAGAAGATTCAATGTAGTTACCATGTCAGTTCTTCCCAAATTGACTCAACACAAACCCACTGAAAATTCCAGAAGGGATCTTTTTTTTGGTAGAAATTTTAAATTTCAAGAATATTTTAAATTTCACATGGGATTACAAAGGACCAGGAGCAGCCAATATAACCTTAAGAAAGATGAACAAATTTGGAGAGTTAACACTACCTTATTTCAAGACTCACTGTAAAGTGATAGTCATCACAACACTGTGATTTTGGCATGAACATGGACAAATGGACCACTGGAATAGAATAGATAATGCAGAACTAAACCCACCCACATAAGGACAACTCATTTTTGACATAGTTAGAAAGGCAGTTCAGTGTAGAAAGGATTGTCTTTTCAAGAAGTGGTGCTAGCAGCGTTGGATATTCCTATCCCTCAAATATGAGCATTAATATCTCTTACTATATATCAGCAAAAATGGACTCGACATGGATGACAGACCTAAAGGTAAGCTTTAGAAGAAAACCTGTTCTGACCTTGTGTTGGGCCAAGTATTCTCAGAAAGAACATAAATAAATCTGATCAAGGGCAGTTATCCAGAACATATAGAGAGAACTTTCGAAACTCAATATTAAGAATACAAACAACCGAGTTAAAAGTGGACAAAAGACTAGAACAGATACTTCACCATTCATCCACAGATGGGAAATAAGCACATGAGCACATGTTCAACATCCCTGGTCATTAGAGAGTTACAACTAAAAACCACAATTTGATAGCACTACACAACTCTTAGAATGGCTAAGATTTAAAAAGACTCTCCATAGCAAGTATGAACTAGGATTTGAAGGAATTGGAACCATTGTATACCACTATGGAAATGTAAAATGCACAACCACTTTGCAAAGCTATTTTTGTAGTTCATTGAAAAGTTAAATACATACCTACCATATTACAGAGCCTTTCCATTCCTAGGTATTTACCAAAGCCAAATGAAACCATACACCCACACAAAAGTTCTACACGGATGCTCATGGCAGCTTTATATGCAATAACCAAAAATTAGAAACATCCCAAAAGTCTGTCGGCAGGTGAAGGCATAAATAAACGGCTGTACATCTACAAAATGGAATACTAGTTTGCAATAAATTGTAACGAACTACTGATGCATGAGTGAATCTCAAAATAATTACTCTGATTGAAAGAAGCCAGACCAAGAAAAGTTCATGTCATGATGTATGTGCATGTGTGCGTGCATGCATGTGTGTGTGTGTGTGACAATCATAAGTTGTGAAAAATTCTAGAAAATGGAAAGTAATCTAATAGTGTTTTTTCCTGGTGGTGGGGAGGGAAGTGTCAGGGAGAATCAGGGGGAGGGGTTGCAAGGGGCACGAGGAATTGTTTCTTAATTCTGGACATAATTTCATGGGTCAAGTGCCAAACATATCAAATTGTGTACTTTAAACATGTGCATTTTCTTGTATGTCAGTTATATCTCAATAAAGCATTTAAAAATCCAACAAACAAAAACAGAAAGAGCCTCGTTGGCCTGTGGGACAACATCAAGTCACCAAACCTACATGTAATTGTTGTCACTGAAGAAAAAAGAGGAAGTGAGGAAGGGACAGAAAAATATTTGAGCATTTAATGGTAGAAAATGTTCCAAATATGAGGCAAAACTATTAACCCACAGCTCCAAGAAGGCCTATGAATTCCAAGAGGGATACAGAATAAAAATCTCACTAAGGAGATAGCTTCAAGATGGCGGAAGAGTAGGACATGGAGATCACCTTCCTCCCCACAAATACATCAAAAATACATCTACATGTGGAACAGCTCCTACAGAACACCTACTGAATGCTGGCAGAAGACCTCAGACTTCCCAAAAGGCAAGAAACTCCACACATACCTGGGTAGGGGAAAAGAAAAAAGAAAAAACAGAGACAAAAGAAGAGGGATGGGACCTGCACCTCTGGGAAGGAGCTGCGAAGGAGGAAAAGTTTCCACATACTAGGAAGCCCCTTCACTGGCGGAGATGGTGGGTGGGTGGAGGGGATGTTTCAGAGCCACGGAGGAGAGCTCAGCAACAGGGGTGCAGAGGGCAAAGCAGAGAGATGCCCGCACAGAGGATTGGTGCCAACCAGCACTCACCAGCCTGAGAGGTTTGTCAGCCCACATACCAGGGTGGGTGGAGGCTGGGAGCTGAGGCTTGGGCTTTGGAGGTCAGATCCCAGGGAAAGGACTGGGGCTGGCCATGTGAACACAGCCTGAAGGGGGCTAGTGCACCACAGCTGGCCAGGAGAGAGTCCGGGAAAAGGTCTGTAGCTGCCAAAGAGGCAAGAGGCTTTTTCCTGTCTCTTTGTTTCGTGGTGTGCGAGGAGAGGGGATTCAGAGCACCGCCTAAATGAGCTCCAGAGACGGGCGTGAGCCATGCCTATCAGGGTGGACATCAGAGACGGGCATGAGACACTAAGGCGGCTGCTGCAGCCACCAAGAAGCCTGTGTGCAAGCACAGGTCACTATCCACACCTCCCTCCCGGGAGCCTGTGCAGCATGCCACTGCCAGGGTCTCATGATCCAGGGAAAACTTTCCCAGGAGAACACACGTTGTGCCTCAGGCTGCTGCAATGTCATGCTGGCCTCTGCCGCCACAGGCTCACCCTGCATTCCATACCCCTCCCTCCCCCTGGCCTGAATGAGCCAGAGCCCCCTAATCAGCTGCTAATTTATCCCTGTCCTGTCTGGGTGGGGAACAGACATCCTCAGGTGACCTACAAGCAGAGGCAGGGACAAATCAAAAGCTGAACTCCAGGAGCTGTGCAAACAAAGAAGAGAAAGGGAAATCTCTCCCAGCAGCCTCAGGAGCGGGGGATTAAATCTGCACAATCAAATTGATGTACCCTGCATCTGTGGAATACCTGAATAGACAACGAATCATCCCAAAATTGACGTGATGGACTTTGGGAGCAACTGTAGACTTGGGGTTGGCTTTCTGCGTCTAAGTTGTTTCTGGTTTTATGTTTACCTTAGTTTAGTGTTTAGAGCTTATTATCACTGGTACATTTGTTTATTGCTTTCGTTGCTGTGTTCCTTTTTCTCTAATATATATATATATATATATATATATTTCATTTTTCTCCTTTTATGAGTGTGTATGTTTCTTTGTGTGATTTTGTCTGCATGACTTTGTTTTTACCATTTGTCCTAGGGTTCTGTCTTTATTTTATTTTTAAGTATAGTTTTTAGTGCTTGTGATTGTTGGTGGATTTGGTTTTTGGTTTGGTTGCTCCCTTCTTTTCTTCTTTTTTAAATTACTTTTTATTTTTAATAATACTTTTTAATTTTAATAACTTTCTTTTATTTTTCTTTCCTTCTTTCTATTTTTTCTCCCTTTTCTTCTGAGCAGTGTGGCTGACAGTGTCTTGGTGCTCTGGCCGGGTGTCAGGCCTGAGCCTCTGAGGTGGGAGAGCTGAGTTCAGGACATTTGTCCACCAGAGACCTCCCAGCCCGACATAATATCAAAAGGCGAAAGCTCTCTCAGAGATCTCCATCTCAATGCAAAAATCCAGCTTGACTCAATGACCATAAAGCCACAGTGCTGGACACCCTATGCCAAACAACTAGCAAGACAGGAACACAACTCAACCCATTAGCAGAGAGGCTGCCTGAAATCATAATAACGTCACAGACACCCCAAAACACGTCACTGGACGTGGTCCTGCCCACCAGAAACACAAGATCCAGCCTCATCCCCCAGAACATAGGCCACAATCCCCTGCACCAGGAAGGGTCCACAACCAACTGAACCAACCTTAGCCACTGGGGGCAGACACGAAAAACAATGGGGAAAACGAACCCACAGCCTGTGAAAAGTAGACCCCAAACACAGTAAGTTAAGTGAAATGAGAAGACAGAGAAATATGCAGTAGATGAAGGATCAAGGAAAAAACCCACTAGACCAAACAAATGAAGAGGAAATAGGCAGTCTACCTGAAAAATAATTCAGAGTAATGATAATAAAGATGATCCAAATCTTGTAAATAGAATGGAGAAAATACAAAAAGTGTCTAACAAGGACCTAGAAGAACTACAGAGCAAACATACAATGATGAACAACACAATAAATGAAATTTTAAATTCTCTACAAGGTAACGATAGCAGAATAACTGAGGCAGAAGAACAGAAAAGTGACCGGGAAGATAAAATAGTGGAAATAACTACCACAGAGCAGACTAAAGAAAAAAGAATGAAAAGAATTGAGGACAGTCTCAGAGACTTCTGGGACAACACTAAATGCACCAACACTCGAATTATAGGGGTACCAGAAGAAGAAAAGAAAAAGAAAGGGACTGAGAAAGTATTTGAAGAGATTAAAGTTGAAAATTACCCTAATATGGGAAAGGAAATAGTCATTCAAGTCCAGGAAGCACAGAGAGTCCCAACAGAATAAATCCAAGAAGAAACATGCCAAGACACATATTAATCAAACGGTCAAAAATTAAATACAAAGAAAAAATATTAAAAGGAGTGAGGGAAAAGCAACAAATAACATACAAGGGAATCCCCATAAGGTTAACAGCTGATCTTTCAGCAGAAACTCTGCAAGCCAGAAGGGAGGGGCAGTACATATTTAAAGTGATGAAGGAGAAAAACCTACAACCAAGGTTGCTCTATCCAGCAAGAATCTCCTTCAGATTTGGTGGAGAAATTAAAAACTTTACAGACAAGAAAAAGCTAAGAGAATTCAGCACCACCAAACCAGCTTTAAAACAAATCCTAAAGGAACTTCTATAGGCAGGAAACACAAGACAAGTAAAAGACCTACAGTAGCAAATGCAAAATAATTGAGAAAATGGTAATAGGAAAATACATATCAATAAATACCTTAAATGTAAATGGATTAAGTGCTCCAACCAAAAGACATAGACTGAGTGAATGTCTACAAGAGACCCAGTTCAGATCAAGGGACACATACAGACTGAAACTGTGAGGATGGAAAAAGATATTCCATGCAAATGGAAATCAAAAGAAAGCTGGGCTAGCAATTCTCATATCAGACAAAATAGACTTTAAAATAAAGACTATTACAAGAGATAAGGAACGACACTACAAAATGATCAAGGGATCGATCCAAGAAGATATAACAATTGTAAATATTTATGCACCCAACATAGGAGCACCCCAATACATAAGGAAAATGCTAACAGCCATAAAAAGGTGAAATTGACAGTAACACAATCGTAGTGGGGGATTTTAACACTCACTTCCTTAAATGGACAGATCATGCAGACAGAAACTTAATAAGAAAACACAAGCTTTAAATGATACATTAAACAAGATGGACTTAATTGATATTCATAGGACATTCCATCCAAAAACAACAGAATACACATTCTTGTCAAGTGCTCATGGAACATTCTCCAGGATAGATCATATCTTGGGTCACAAATCAAGCCTTGGTAAATTTAAGAAAACTGAAATTGTATCAAGTATCTTTTCTGACCACAACACTATGAGATTAGATTTCAATTACAGGAAAAAAATCTGTAAAAAATAAAAACATATGGGGGCTAAACAATACACTAGTAAAGAACCAAGAGATCACTGAAGAAATCAAAAAGGAAATAAAAAAACACTTAGTAACAAATGACCATGAAAACACAATGATCGGAAACCTATGGGATGCAGCAAAAGCAGTTCTAAGAGGGAAGCTTACAGCAGTAGTATCCTACCTCAAGAAACAAGAAATATCTCACATAAACAACCTAACCTTACAGCCAAAGCAATTAGAGAAAGAATAGCAAAAAACCCAAAGTTAGCCAAAGGAAAGAAATCATAAAGATCAGATCAGAAATAAATGATAAAGAAATGGAGGAAACAATAGATAAGATCAATAAAACAAAAAGCTTCCTCTTTGAGAAGATAAACAAAATTGATAAACCACTAGCCAGAGTCATCAAGATAAAATGAGAGAAGACTCAAATCAATAGATTTAGAAATGAAAAGAGAGAAGTAACACCTGACACTGCAGAAATACAAAAGATGATAAGATATTACTACAAGCAACTCTATGTCAATAAAATGGACAAGTGGAAGAAATAGACAAATTCTTAGAAAAGCACAACTGCCCGAGACTGAACCGGGAAGAAATAGAAAATATAAACAGACCAATCACAAGCACTGAAATTGAGACTGTGATTAAAATTCTTCCAACAAACAAAAGCCCAGGACCGGATGCCTTCACAGGTGAATTCTATCAAACATTTAGTGAAGAGCTAACACCTATCCTTCTCAAACTCTTCCAAAGTATAGCAGAGGGAGGAACACTCCCTAAATTCTTCTATGAGGCCACGATCACCCTGATTCCAAAACCAGACAAAGATGTCACAAAAAAAGAAACCTACAGGCCAATATCACTGAGGAGCATAGACGAAAAATCCTCAACACAATACTAGCAAACAGAATCCAACAGCACATTCAAGGATCATCCACTATAATCAAATGGGGTTTACCCCAGGAAAACAGTGATTCTTCAATATATGCAAATCAATCAATGTGATAAACCATATTAACAAATTGAAGGAGAAAAACCATATGATCATCTCAATAGATGCAGAAAAAGCTTTCGACAAAATTCAACACCCATTTATGATAAAAACCCTCCAGAAAGTAGGCACAGTGGGAACTTACCTCAACATAATAAAGGCCATATATGAGAAACCCACAGCCCACATCGTTCTCAATGGTGAAAAACTGAAACCATTTCCACTAAGATCAGGAACAAGACAAGGCTGCCCACTCTCACCACTATTATTCAACATAGTTTTGGAAGTTTTAGCCACAGCCATCAGAGAAGAAAAAGAAATCAATGGAATCCAAATCGGAAAAGAAGAAATTAAACTGTCACTGTTTGCAGATGGCATGATGCTATGCATAGATAGTCCCAAACATGCTACCAGAAAACTACTAGAGCTAATCAATGAATTTGGTAAAGTAGCAGGATATAAAATTCCTATACATTAATGATGAAAAATCTGAAAGTGAAATTAAGGAAACACTCTCATTTACCATTGCAACAAAAAGAATAAAATACGTAGGAATAAACCTACCTAAGGAGACAGAAAAGCTGTATGCAGAAAACTATAAGACACTGATGAAAGAAATTATACATGATACAAACAGATGGAGAGATATACCATGTTCTTTGACTGGAAGAATCAACACTGTGAAAATGACTATACTACCAAAAGCAATCTACAGATTCAATGCAATCCCTATCAAACTACCAATGGCATTTTGCACAGAATTAGAAACAAGACAAAAAGGCAACCCACAGAATGGGAGAAAATATTTCCCAATGGAGCAACTGACAAAGGATTAGTCTCCAAAATATACAGGCAGCTCATGCAGCTCAATATCAAAAAAACAAACAGCCCAATCCAAGAATGGGCAGATGACCTAAGTAGACATTTCTCCAAAGAAGATACACAGATTACCAACAAATACATGAAAGGATGCTCAATATCACTAATCATTAGAGAAACGCAAATGAAAACTACAATGAGGTATCTCCTCACACCGGTCACAATGGCCATCATCGAAAAATCTACAAACAATAAATCCTGGAGAAGGTGTGGAGAAAAGGGAGCCCTCTTGCACTATTGGTGGGAATATAAACTGATACAGCCACTATGTAGAACAGTTTAAAAACTAAAAATAGAACTACCATACGATCCAGCAAACCCACTACTGGATGTATACAGTGAGAAAATCATAATTCAAAAAAGTCATGTATCATAATGTTCATTGCAGCTCTATTTACAATAGCCAGGACATGGAAGCAACCTAAGTGTCCATCGACAGATGAATGGTTAGAGAAGATGTGGCACATGTATACAATGGAATATTACTCAGCCATATAAAGAAACGAAATTGAATTATTTGTAGTGAGTTGGATGGACCTAGAGTCTGTCATACAGAATGAAGTAAGTCAGAAAGAGAAAAACAGATACCGTATGGTAACACATATATACGGAATCTAGTAATAAAATAAAAAATGTTTCTGAAGAATCTAGGGCCAGGACAAGAATGAAGACAGATACCTAGAGAATGGACTTGAGGACACGGGGTTGGGGAGGGTAAGCTGGGATGAAGTGAGAGAGTGCTATGGACATACATACACTTACAAATGTAAAATAGATAGCTAGTAGGAAGCTGCATACTACCAAAAGCAATCTACAGATTCAATGCAATCCCTATCAAACTACCAATGGCATTTTGCACAGAATTAGAAACAAGACAAAAAGGCAACCCACAGAATGGGAGAAAATATTTCCCAATGGAGCAACTGACAAAGGATTAGTCTCCAAAATATACAGGCAGCTCATGCAGCTCAATATCAAAAAAACAAACAGCCCAATCCAAGAATGGGCAGATGACCTAAGTAGACATTTCTCCAAAGAAGATACACAGATTACCAACAAATACATGAAAGGATGCTCAATATCACTAATCATTAGAGAAACGCAAATGAAAACTACAATGAGGTATCTCCTCACACCGGTCACAATGGCCATCATCGAAAAATCTACAAACAATAAATCCTGGAGAAGGTGTGGAGAAAAGGGAGCCCTCTTGCACTATTGGTGGGAATATAAACTGATACAGCCACTATGTAGAACAGTTTAAAAACTAAAAATAGAACTACCATACGATCCAGCAAACCCACTACTGGACGTATACAGTGAGAAAATCATAATTCAAAAAAGTCATGTATCATAATGTTCATTGCAGCTCTATTTACAATAGCCAGGACATGGAAGCAACCTAAGTGTCCATCGACAGATGAATGGTTAGAGAAGATGTGGCACATGTATACAATGGAATATTACTCAGCCATATAAAGAAACGAAATTGAATTATTTGTAGTGAGTTGGATGGACCTAGAGTCTGTCATACAGAATGAAGTAAGTCAGAAAGAGAAAAACAGATACCGTATGGTAACACATATATACGGAATCTAGTAATAAAATAAAAAATGTTTCTGAAGAATCTAGGGCCAGGACAAGAATGAAGACAGATACCTAGAGAATGGACTTGAGGACACGGGGTTGGGGAGGGTAAGCTGGGATGAAGTGAGAGAGTGCTATGGACATACATACACTTACAAATGTAAAATAGATAGCTAGTAGGAAGCTGCCACGTAGCATAGGAAAGTCAGCTCGGTGATTTGTGTCCACCTAGAGGGGTGGGATAGGGAGGGTGGGAGGGAGACGTAAGAGGGAGGAGATTTGAGGATATATGTTTATGTATAGCTGATTCACTTTGTTATAAAGCAGAAACTAACACACCATTGTAAAGAAATTATACTCCAATAAAGATGTAAAGAAAACCAATGATAACAAAAAAAGTCACTAACGCACACCATTAATTAATTGCTTTAAAAACAAAAACACGTTTAAATACTTGAAAGCAGGCTGAGAATAAAAAGATGCACTACAGAAAGGAGAGTAAATGTAAAAATGACTTTTTTCTTCCTGCCTGCAAAAATTTTAAATGAAACACTTGAAGCAATCAGGGCATTGTTGCATAAATTCCAGTTTTTCCCCTAGTGCAGATTTTAATGAAACAAAATTAATTTAATCTACGTGTGTTAACCTGCTCTGTGAATGTAGCAAGTCACAGAAAATTGTAATCTTTTTTTGAATAATTGCACTAATTGCTTTAAAAACAAAAACACGTTTAAATACTTGAAAGCAGGCTGAGAATAAAAAGATGCACTACAGAAAGGAGAGTAAATGTAAAAATGACTTTTTTCTTCCTGCCTGCAAAAATTTTAAATGAAACACTTGAAGCAATCAGGGCATTGTTGCATAAATTCCAGTTTTTCCCCTAGTGCAGATTTTAATGAAACAAAATTAATTTAATCTACGTGTGTTAACCTGCTCTGTGAATGTAGCAAGTCACAGAAAATTGTAATCTTTTTTTGACAATATAAAAGAATATCTACTCAGGATAGGTTCAGTCTGCTTTTAGAGATTTCTATGAACCTGAGGAAAGTTTAAAAAAAAAATCAACCAGGTAACTTTGTTCTCTGTAACCTCTGATGTCTGGGATTGGTGGGGGTTTTGAAAGTAGGGTGATTGATTGTCAACCACTATTCATACATCTGTGAGCTGTTCCACCTGTTTTAACAGCATGGGTTTATTTGTCAATAGTTACAGATTCTGATAAACTGAAAGAGAGAAGCTTATTGTAGAATAACATGGTGGTCACCAGGACCAATTCTGGAACAAGACTGCCTTTCTTTGAATCAATTCCAGGCTCTACCACTTACACTATATGAGACCTTGCCTGTTATTTAGGTCCTTGTTACCAAATTTTCCCAGGTGTAAAATAGAGATTATAAGGACACCCATTTTATAAATTGGTATAAGATTAAGTGGTTTAATGATCAATTGCCTGGCAACCATTTAGTTGTATGGGTGTTTGTGTGTGTGTGTGTGTGTGTGTGTGTGTGTGTGTGTGTGTGTGTATGTGAGAGAGAGAGAGAGAGAGAGAGAGAGAGAAAGAAGAAGAGAGAGAATGAGAGAGAGAGAGTGTTTGATGCCTAGATCACATATAAGTCAAACTCAAATTTGGCAGTCCTTTCAGAAATTACTGGAATAAAGATATAGAGAGGATTTGGACTTGACACCAGGATTTAATCTCCTTCTCTGGTCCAACCTACACTCAGTGAAGAAATGTGGACCTATGATCAAAATTATTAGAGATTCATTAAAAAGTAAAAGACTTGTACTGCTTTTCAAAGCAGAAAATGTTTTTTAGGTTTCCAAAAATGGATGTAAATAATAATGAACCTGGTAAGAAGAGGATGTAGAAATGAGGAAGAGAGATTGAAGGAAGGGAAGGATAGAAGTGGTAATATCCTCATTTTATAGAAAAAGAAAAGAAAAGTTAAAGTGACTAAGGTATATGCAAGGAACTGAGGGTTAAGTACATTATTTAAAGTTACTAGAGTCATCAATAGAGAAACTAAAAATCAAAAGAAAGTATAAAATCTGAGAGAAAGAAAGTGAGGGCAGAATGAAGACACAGTGAATGAGTTAAATTCTCTTCTGTAAGAAGAATGTGGTCACTTGATGATGGCTAAAGTTGATGGATGATGTGAAATAGCAGATTAAGCACTTTATTTAGCTGTAATATGGTAACTGCCAAAACAGTGCAAGCGGGAATTATTGAAATGATCTACCCTGGGAAGCACAACTGGGGAGTGGGAAGTGATGGGGTGTCAGACCTTTGCCTTTTATCACAAGCTCGTTTGTACTTTCTGGTCACCACTATTTTATTTACCATGTGCGTGACTTCCTTTCAGTAAGAGCAATTTTTATTTTTGAGCATGGTTTCTAAAAGATGGTGTGTATGGAAGGAGGTCCCAAAGCTAATCATCATGACTTTACCAAGGCTTTACCACATGGAAGGAGATTTCATCTTACATCTATTATACACAGTGAAAACTTAAATTGCTCAGCAACTCATGGTAATGAAGATCAGCTACTCATATGCCAATAACCCATGAATGTGTCTTAGCACAATCATGAATGTTGGTAGGAGAGTTCCAGAGACATCATGAACACGTGAAAATGCATTCAAGTGTCCTATAGGAAAGAACTTGAAGGAACGTACTGCCTCATAGTAATTTATCTCCCATATGGTCCCAAAAAAGGGTGCTCAAAGGGATGAATAGCAGCTGAGGGAAAATTCAACTCCTGACTCAACACCCCATTCTATGAGACAGTATTATCAAATCTTCTAGGGGGGTTTCTTGAGTACAGAAAATGGCATTCTTTCATGTGCTGACTTGCAAGGTCCTTGGATCTCAGGGAAGATAAATAAATGGGTCAAAAAAAAGCTCCTAAGGTCAGAAGAACAAAGGAAAACCTGAATGCGAGTGTAAGTTAGGTGAGTTCAGGCCAGAGAATCAGGCACTTGCCTGGAGTAAAATCCAGCCATAACCTGGGATATAACCCAGAGGATCAGACTCCCTCTGAACTGACACCTTGCTCCTGGTTAGAGAGAAAGTGCCAAGCTTCCTTGGACACCAGAAAGGAGAGACACTGGGCCTTCAAACACCAGCTGAACAAGGATATACTCAGGACAGAGGGAACTGACATTAATAAGGAGTCCCTTGTGTTGGGCACTGAATGCATGCCAGGCACTGTGAAAAGCATTTTCCAAACATTATCACGTCTTTTTGTCCTTACAAATATGCATCCCTTTGTACAGATGAGGACTCCAAAGCTAAGGAAACAAACAAAAAAGGCAAAGCAACTTGACCAAGGTAAGCATAGCTAGTAAGTCATGGACTGGGGATATACCTACAGGTATATTTTTATAAGGTCATGCCTGTAAACTGCCTAAGATTATGACAAAGAAGGTCATTAAAGTTTTAGCCATACATTGGGAGGAGAATTGGTTCCCAGAGAGAAAAGTATCTGAAATTCTATGTAAAAACCATCAGTCAGCCCTCTGTTCTTAGTTCCTAACTAGGGTTGGGCAAAACTACTTGTTATTAAAAAAATTCCTAAGAACCTTAATTACAATTTCTGAAATTCATACTCAAAGCACAAACCGAGGCTCAGAGCGGTTAAGTGTTTTGCTCTGGAACTCTGCCTACAAGAGGGTCCACTTGACTCCAAGGCCCATGTTCTTTGAGGAATTTAAGCCCAGGAATCCAGGAACATACAAGGACTGCTAGGAGTATAGGCTTCTTCATTTCTCACGACCATCCTGGGCCCAAATATCACCAATCATGTTCCCTTTTGTGGACCCTGTCTGTTTCTGAGAGACAAATAGCAAAGGGTCAGAGAAATTCTCATGAAAGGAGTAAGGGAAAAGAGACAGAGAGAGAAAAAGAAATTAGAGAGAGAAACTGAGGACTTACTTGTATCCTGCCTTTAATCACACCCAGAAGTAACCAAGGTTTGTGCCCTATGCGGGGTGGCAAGGAGAATGGGATTGGGGGGGGGGCAGGCTCCAAAGGGGATGGTAGCTGTATTTTGTGTTTTTTTATTATCCTAAAAATCTAACCAACTGACACAAAAATAGGACAAATGTTTTATTTTTTTCAGTTTGAGTGATGTGTACTTGGGGGCATGTTCTGTGACCCACTATAATATTTTGTATGTTTAAAAACCTGTTAACGATTTTAAAAAGATGGAGAAAGACAGTTTGAGGTAGGTGGAAGCCCGCAGGAAGGATGGAGATTGGATCATGGAGTAGTCAGAGTATTCTAAGAAGGCCCACAATGACCAGGATAGAGAAAGGTGAGAATGGGGAGGTTGGCAAGGGCCAGGTCATGCAGCTCATTACATTTAAGTCATGTTGAGGAGTTTGCCTTTTAGTCCAAGTGAAGTGGGAAACCTTCTGGGGTTTTGAGTAGGGGAGGCAAAAGGCACCATTCATTTTTCTGAAAGATCAGTCTGGCAACTGGATGGACAAGGAAGTTTGGTGGAAGTGGGAGAACAGTTAGGAGGCTTGGCAGGATCCTATGAGAGGCTTAATGGTGGACTCCAGTGAAGTTGGAGATGTTCAAGTGGTGTTTGGGAGGTAGAGGTGATAGGAGTGGCTGAAGGATGAGACAGCATCCAGAGGAAGGTGTGGGAGTGGGAGAGGAAGGAAATAAGGGTGCCTCTCCATTTTTATTTCACTTGAATACCCGAGTGCATGGTGATGCCATTTAAGGATGAAATACCTATGAGACATCCAGGTGGCAATGTCAAGTAGGCATACAAATAAATTTGGGATCACAACCTCTTATCTTCCCTCCCGTGCCCTGACCCCCAACATGCAAATGAGACCATATACTGTCCCCTCTCTGCAATTTGCTTTCCTCACTTAATAATAGCATATTTTGAAGGTCCCCCTAAATCAGAGCCTATAGACATAACTCGTGCTTGGTAATGATTGCATAATAATCCATGGAATGGCTGTGCCACAATGTCTCCAGTCATTCCCCAGTTGATGAGTGCTTGCTTTGTATCCTAGTTTGCCCAGTGTGAATCCTTAGGTGATAAACATGCTCATGTGTGTATATCCTGATGTCCTGGGGCTCTTATGTCTATTGACTGAATTCTCATTCCTTCCCTGCCCTATATCTCTGCCTCCCTTAACTCTTCACTTTATAAGGATCCAAAGGACCATTTGCTAAATGTGCTGTATTTATTCAAGACAATTTAATAATCATTGTTCTTATTTGTTAAATAACAGGGGCACACACCCAAACACTTTCCAATTCTTCCTAAATAAAAGTCTAAGGCTGCTATTTTTTCTGGCCTGTATGTCAAGATTATTTTCATTCGGGGGAGTTTGGGGGCAGTGTGAATTGACAAAATAAATTTACCTACTACAAAATACACGTATGTTTTCATTCTCTATTCCCCTGAGCATGCTTCCTACAGCTATGTCAACGAGAAATTAATAGGAAGAGACTTCTTTATGTAGATCCCTGTTTTCAGTGTTTTGATTCATTTTTTACCTGTAGAGCTGATCTGTCCCTCTCCCCACTGGTACCCACCCCCATCCCCTACCTTCTTCCATTATTTTCTATTCTTTTCTCCTGCTCTCTGAACCGCATCCCCATTCCTTTCTATTACTCCCTCCTGATAGGAAGAAGGAGGTGGGCCATATGAAATGGGAAGAGAAGGGCCAGCTCCAAACACTCTTTGAATGTCTCTGTATCTGAACCTATCTCCTTAAAGCTCCACTTTGAAATGAACAGAAAGAGAAATCTAAACCTTAGCACACAAAGTCCTTGTTGTCCTCCCGTTTTAAACCAAGTCCCATGCACATACAGCCAGGAGCACTGAAAGCAGGACCCGAGTGAGGACACTGAGGCTGGACCCTGCACGGCCCTGGGGAGGAGTCAGGTTTAGGGCCAGCCCGTTTACCGTCCAGTCCTTCTCAATCTCTTCCGCTGGCTTGTTATCCTCAACCCAACTTCTACATGTTGGCATGTCTCAGGGAATAGCCCTGCACTTTCTTCTCCTGACAGTACTCTCTCTAGGTGATTCTGCCCAGTCTTGTGGCTTTGAATGCTATCTGTGTCCTGTTGTCTTGATAATTCTGTTCCTGCAGCCTACATGGAGAGCAGACTTTTCCAGACTTCAGACACGTAACACGTGCAAGTTGGAACTCTTGACACACATCCCCAACTGTCTTTCTCCCTTGTCCAAATCTATCACATCCACTCTCCGTATTGTCTGTGATTATACATAACACCTCCATGACCAAGACCTGCAAGAAAAGACTCTCATAGTAATCATTCATTTCTTAAGTTTGTTCACCAACTGCCTTCAATCCACCAGCAAGTGCTGTCTGTTCTCTTTCCAAAATATCACATGAACCCATGCACTATTCTCTAAATTCGTGCTGCCAGTCTGGGCCAAGCCACTGCCATCTCCCAACTGGGCTACTGCAAGAGGGCCCGAATTGGTCTCCGTGCTTTGCTTTGTGCCCTGCCCACTTGTAGTTTTTTCCACAGAGAGCAGCCAGAGAGAAATTACTGAATATAATTAGATCATGGCACTCCCTTGATTCAATTCTCTCTTTGGCTCCCCAGAGCTCTTTGAGTGAAAACCAAACTCCATCATGGCTCCTTCCCACCACTACACTGTCCTTTGTTCCCTCCATCCCCTCTCTCACTGGGCTCCAGCTACACTGGCATCTCTTCTGCGGCTCCAGTGCCCCTCTTTTTTGTCACAAGGCCAGAGGAATTGCAGTTCTCCCTGCTAGGCAGGTTTTCCCCCTGTTTTCCAGCAGGACTGGCCACACGTCACTGTCCTCAGAAAGGCCATCCCTGACCTTTGCCACTTCTCTTGGGTTCCAGGTAAGATGTACCAAATCATCTCATTTATTTCCCTGAGGGCATTTGCAGCAACCTTTAAGTGCTTTTACATTTTCTGCCATGTTTATTGTCTGTCTTCCCCACTAGAAGATAAGTTCCTTGGATGCAGGGGCTCTCTGCCTAGAAGAATGCCTGGTACAAGGTAGCCCTCCATAAATACTTGTTGAATCATCGAGTGAATAAAATGAGTAACACTTCCTCCCACAAGAAAGGGACCTCTCCCTCCCTCTGCTGACACTCCACAGGGCTCTTCACTTTTGCCTCAATCATAGCAACCGGTAGTCAGAACACTTTTGATTGCAGATGTGACCAGGAACTGAAAAAAAGGAGACGGGAACCCCAGAGAAGCCTCTGTGAGAAAGGACTTGGAGAGCATTCCCCAGCTGCTCTCCTTGTCACTGTAGTAGCCTTCTTCCTGTTACTGGAGGGTCAAGGGCCTGGGGATTGTCTTCTGGTTTGACAGGTTTGTGGATTCACTGGCCACAGCATGACTTTGCTGAACCTCTTTCTCCTACAGATTTCTGTTGCTCTGTGGGCTGGAAGTCAAAGCCAGAGGAAGAGATCTTGTTGACTCCTGGCCCTTGAATTGGTCCCTCTTGTCACTTCTGTCTCCAAACAATGGGCCGAGAAGCTCTTCTCGTCATCCCCACATCCCCTACCTCCCAGCAATCATGGCTCCCCTCTTGGCCGCTGCCTCCTCAGGTCCCTCTTGGTGGCCACCTGGAATGGTGAGGCAAAGTTCATCTGCCTCCTGCCTACAAGCAACCTAGACCCTCAGGAGATGGCTCCTAAGAGTGGTGACAGTGACCACCTTGGTCAAGGCACCAGCAACACAGCAGGCTTTTCCTAAGTCTCTGTCCCTGCCCTTTGCTGACACCCTGTCTAGGGGCAGAGGGCTAGACTTTGCAAGCTGGCAAGACACACGTCTGTATGTCTGCTTCTCAGCCATCTTGGGATGCTTTCCAGCCAGCGATGAGAAAGTTCTCACTGCCTCACACCCCATGGTGACCCAGTCAGTTCTGAAGGTTCAGGGTTGTTCTATGATGTGCAATTGCCCAGGTCCAGCCAACGCTGCCACCACAGAAAACAGCTTTATTTACCCAAGGAAGGTGGATGGGTGGGAGTGAGGGGGAGGTGGGAATATGTGCTGGGCAGATGAAACTCCATGGCCACCATAGTCCAATCACATAGCACATATAGCCCTCTGCTGGCATTTCTCTTATTTGTATGGGCAGCCTGAGCTTTAGTGGAGTGAGGAAAGGCACTATGGCTTGATCATTTTTTATATCTGACCCCGAAGTCCACAGTTCAATGCCTGGCTCATGGTAAATGTGAAACCCCTACTTATGGAAGGAAAGGAGGGACGGAGGGAATGGTTGTTCTGACTCTTTTGGAACTGGTCACAACTGACTGTCTTCTTTTTGTTCTATCAGCTCTGTCTCAGGGGCGTGTGTGTGTGTGTGTGTGTGTGTGTGTGTGTGTGTGTGTATGTGTGCATGCATTTACATGTGTATTGATGGGTTTCTCTCCAGTTTCATTGAGATATAATTGACATATAACACCGTATAAGTTTAAGGTGTACAACATGATGATTTGATATAGGTACACATCGCTAAATGATTACCACAAGAAGTTTAATAAACACCCATCACCTCAGTTAGTTACACTTTGTTTTCCCCTTGTACTGAGAACTTTTAAGATCTACTCTCTTAACTACTTTCTGTGTTGATGTTTAGTTTGTACTCTTTCTAAAGATCTGATCATACCGAGTCCCTCCTTAAATGTACTGAGTGGGCCCCGTGAGCTTGGGTATAGAGTCCAAGCACCTTAGCTTGCTTTTCAGGGCCCCCCACACCTTCCAGCTCCATCTTCTGCCATATACTCTTGGAGACCATGAGCTCTGTCCACACCAGATTATTAGGCATGACCAGAAGTGACCATGCATGTGCTAGCATGCTACAGAGCCTTGGACACAGACTGATGCCTCTGTCTGGAGTGCCTTCCCTTCTGCCTCGATGTGGTGGACTGCTACTCATCTTTCAGAGCTTGCCTTGGGGGTTTTGTCTCCTTTGCTGCCTTGCTTGATTCCTACCAGGAATGGTTAGTGGCTGGGTCCTCCTTTCTGGAAGAAGTGGGACTCTAGCCTCTGTTGCCCTCTACTCTAATGGTTGCTCGCTTGCCTATCCCCTCAGCTTTTGGGCTTGTGTGGCCTCTCTGCTCCCACAATACACTCTGCTCACCTTTCCTCACCTTGCCCCACACCTCCAACACATCAACGTTCACTGCTCACTTACCACATTGCCTGTCTCTGAGCCCCCAGTGCCAAGTACTGGATAAGGCTTCCATAAATACTAGCTGGCGAACTGGAATGAGACACCTCATTCTAGAGAGATTTCAGGTTTTGCTTTTGTTTTGAACATGGATGTGCCTTTCTTGGTTCACGTTGGGAACTTCAGCACCTTGAGGGCAGAGACAAGAGCAAACTAGTGCCTGGCTCTGGACCAGGCCCTGTCCCCAGCTCTTGATTTGGCTTACCTCACCTATCATGGAGGACAGCACTAAGGACAGGGTGCTCTTGATTCCCCCGCTTCCAGGCTGCATGAATTGAGACTTGGATGGGTGGGAGGAGTTGGGGGGTGGTAGGGGCTGAAGAACCCAAGGTCCCTAGTTCTCCCATAGTCTGGAGCAGGGACAGGGTTTCTAGCCCAGACTGTCCACTCCCAAGGTCAACCTTGGGAGTTGACTGGTCTACTTCCTCTTGCCTCCCGGACCCCTGTATATCCCTAGGGACCGGCAATGGCTCCATAAATATTTGTGGCATGGCATTATGGATGAATGAATACATGTTCTTGTGTTCTTTATTTCCTCTTCTGCAAGTGTTGCAGAGGAGGGAAAGAGCCTGAAAAGGGGGAGGAATCTCTGAGAAAATGGGTCAGCAGGCTGCAGTGGGAGCTTGCCCCACTTGCCCCAGCTCCAGCTCAGAGTAAGAGTTGCCGCCTTGGTGGCGGTGATGTTGGAGAGCGTGTGTGCCTTGAGGTGGGGAGAACCCCTGAACGTGAGAAAACCATTTTTCTTGGGTTTGTTTAGGCCGGGCAAGTGTATTCTCAACGCCACCCACCTTCTCTTGCAAGGTGCTTGATTTAATCATTTAAATGTTCTATGGGGAGAGGAAGGATAAAACAAAACTCCCTAAATCTAACCCAGATTCCCTCGGTCCACATGGAGCCCTTTCCCTGGCTTCCTCTTCAAACACATCCAGCCGATCCGACAGGCTGAGGACTCACACTCCCGTTCCCCAACCTCAAGCCTCCCGCTCCCGCCCCCTCCCACCG
>NW_020174711.1:0-60368 GCF_003031525.2 Neophocaena asiaeorientalis asiaeorientalis
GAGTGCTTTTGTTTTTAACATTCCCATTAGGAAAACCCAAACATTCCTGGGTGGGTCCTTACTGTTTTGATTAAGAGACCTGATTAAGGTAGAGGCCCTTAGCTTCAGGAACAAACCCCAAGACATACAGGAAAGTAAGTCAACTATTGTACTGTGTACCTTGGTATAGTCTCTTCCAGTTTAAAATGCTGTAATTCTGGCCTTCAAGTGTGTCTCCTTGTTTGGCTGAGCAAAATTCAAAGCCAGTTAGGTGCAGTTTCAAAAGAGTAAAAGCGAGTCATTTCAATGGGAAGCACTTATGAAGATAGGAATGACCATAGCAATTACCTTCATTTATTTGACCTGTAATGGATCTTCATAGCAATAGCTACATCTCTAGTTAGACTAAGCTCTCCTGCCTGCTGAAATTAAGATTCCTACCTCCAAAGGGTCTTTCATCTGAGAAACAACCTCTGATGGTCATTGTAAATTCTCCTTTTGCCTTCAGTTTTGGATCTGGTATTAAACCTTATATCTATCAGAAGTGGACATATATCTGGCATACACTGGGTACCAGCAGAATGGACATTCATTCATTCTGCATGTATTTGTTGAGTACCTGTTATGTGCAGCACTATTTTAAGCACTGGAGATACAACAGTGAACAGAAAAGACAAAACACTTTCTCATATGGATCTTGCATTTTACTGGGAGAGAGATAATAAGTAAGTTAAATAGATGAACTATGCCACATGGTGATAAAAGATAAAGTAGGGAAAAGAGATGTGGAGAGTCGAGGTGAAAGTATATCTAGAATGGCCATGGAAGGCCTTCCTGAGAAGGAGAAATATGATAAAAGACCTGAAGGAAGTGAGAGATTAAGCTATAAGATACCTTGGGAAGAACATTCCAGAAAGTGCTCCATGGCAAGAGCAAACTGGAACACACAAGGAACAATGAGGAGGTCAGCCTGGTGCCCGAGGGGTGAATAAGAGGCAGAACATCAGGAGGCAAAGTCAGGTGATGGGGAAGAGGGCATTGGGGCCTTAGAGGTCAAGCTAAGGACTTATGACTTTTTCTCTGAGGAGTCATTTGAGGGTTTGGAGCAGAAGCGTGGTACCTAGCTTGGGTTTCAGTAAGATCACTCTACAACTGGGGAAGGAAGGGGATGAGGTTGGAAGCAGAGACAAGGCAGGGGGCTACTGCAAAAATCCAGGCAGCTGCTGAGGTGACTTGGACCATGGTGGTGGCAGTGGAGTGGTAAGAAGTACATATACTCTGGATCTTTTTGAAGATAGATCTGACAGGATTTGTCAGTGGATTGGCAGTAGGGTGCAAGAGAAAGAGAAGGGCCAAGGATGATTTGAAACTTGTGATCTGAGTAACTGGCAGGATGAATTGCCATTAACTGAGATGAGGAAGCCTGGGAGAAACATTACCACCAGGAGCTCAATTTTGGACTTGTTCAACTGAGACCCATCAGACCTCCAAGAGGACATGAGGGGAGAGGTAGGTGTACAGTGAAGGTATAAATTTGAGAGCCATCAGCATATTCAAACCCAAGGGGCTGGTTGAATGAGTATTGATTAGAAAACTAAAGAGCTCCCAGAATTGAGCCCTGGGACAGACTAGCATTTAGAAGTTGGAGGATGTTCAGAAGAAAGCAGCAAAGGAGTTTGAATGGAATTTATAGAAAGGTAGGAAGAAAATTGTGTGATTGTGGTTTCCTGGAAGCCAAGTGAAGAAAGGGTTTCAAAGATGAGACCATGGAATGTGTCACATGCTGCTATTATGGTCAAGTAAGCCGAGGGCTGAGACTTGACTCTTGGATTTACAGTGTAGAAATTAATGGCAATGACCTTAAAAGCAGTTTCAGTGGAGTATTAGGAGTAAAAACTGCTAGAATTGGTTCAATAAAAAATGAGAGGAGAGGAACTGGAGGCAGTATGTACAGGCAGATCTCTCAAGAATTGTGTTATAAATTTAGGGAGGGAGAGAAATGGGGCATTTATGAAAGGCTTGGCTAGGTGAGACATGGTTTTTTAGAAAAGCAGAAGCAAAAGCCTGTGAGTCGATGAGTTTACATTTTAGCAGGACCACTCTGGCAGCTGTGTTGAGGTGAGACTAAAGGAGCATCCTCTGATTCTGAGCCATCAATATCCCACATGCTGCATGGTGCAGCCAAAAATTTAGAAAAATAAATAAATAAATAATTTAAAAATTTATTTTATATTGGACTATAGTTGATTTACAATGTTGTGTTAGTTTCAGGTGTACAGCAAACTGATTCAGTTATACACATATCTATTCTTTTTCAAGATCTTTTCCCATTTAGGTTATTACAAGATATTGAGCAGAGTTCCCTGTGCTATACAGTAGGTCCTTGTTGGTTGTCTATTTTATAGATAGTAGTGTGTATATGTTAATCCCAAACTCCCAATTTATCCCTCCCCCCCATCTTTCCCCTTTGGTAACCATAAGTTTTTTTCTAAGTCTGTGAGTCTGTTTCTGTTTTGTAAATAAGTTCATTTGTATCATTATTTTAGATTCCACATGTAAGTGATACCATATTATATTTGTTTTTCTCTGACTTACTTCACTTAGTATGATCATCTCTAGGTCCATCCATGGTGCTGCAAATGGCATTATTTCATTCTTTTTTATGGCTGAGTGGTAAAGTAGTCCACTGTATATATATACCACATCTTCTTTATCCATTCCTCTGTCAATGGACATTTAGGTTGATTCCACATCTTGCCTATGGTAAAAAGTGATGCAATGAACAATGGGGTGCGTGTATCCTTTCGAACCATGGTTTTCTCTGGATATATGCCCAGGAGTGGGATTAGTGGATCATATGGTGATTATATTTTTGGTTGTTTAAGGAACCTCCATACTGTTCTCCATAGTGGCTGCACTAATTTACATTCCCACCAACAGTGTAGGAGAGTTCCCTTTTCTCCACATCCTCTCCAGTATGTCTTGTTTGTAGACTTTTTGATGATGGCCATTCTGCCTGGTATGAGGGGTGGAGGGGAGGGGAAACAGGATGGGATAGTTGCTCTCGTCCTCTCCTATAGTGGAAAACATGGAGAAACAGATCATACCCGTGAAAACCGTGCAGCTGTCAGCTTTCAGCTCCGTTTCATTCCATTCATTAGAGCTCAGGTTAAGGGAAAGTCATTTTATTATGACACATCCTATTTGGGATTCCTCTGGGCAATTTTCTCTACCCTCTTACCATGGTCTCCAAGTAGCTCAGTCTCTAGGCAGGACAGAAGTAGCTGTTCGGCTCTATTAGAACCCCCTGTGGAAGGCTTTCTTGGCTTCCTTAACGAACCGGGCTCCTTGGAGCCTCACTCACTCTATGTAAACCTCTGTTCTGACTTCCTTCCAAGAAAGGATGCTTTGGGGAAGACCAGAGGCTCTGCATTCCTCCTTTTACTGCAATGCTCACATCCGTGAAACTTGGCATATAAATAAAACTTCAAGAGAGTTTGGTTATTCCTGGGATGAGATGGAGATCTCTCATATTCTCTGAAAGGGGCTCAGGGTGAGAAAGTGCCCTGGGATTGGGCCATGTAACAGAGGATGGGGTGGAGGAGAATTAATGGAAATAATCTGAGGAAGCAGAATTTCCTTTGGAGAAGAACGTGAATAAGAAAAGCTGCTTAAAGCATATTGTGATGAGAAACGTGGATACCACATTATCAAGAAAACATCTGAAAATGCCACTGGATCACGGGGATTTTCAAATTCTAACCAAAGCTCTGCTTATTCCCACTCTGTTCCCTCGTGACTTTGCTGAGGGCTGAGACCCTCCCAGGTCCCACGCTATTGTTGCTTTTTGATCCGCTCCCTGGGTCACTAGAAGGATGGGGGCAAGGGACCAGGCTGGGTCAAAGGCACCCTCCTCCATCCCTGCCCACTCTGGGATAGGGGACTGGAGGACTCATAGGGATCCAGCCACCATTGGCGGTGTGAAAGCTGTCCTCATGAGAACCCCTTCCTAGTAAAGAGATTTGAAAATGAATCAACACGACTAGATTAAATTCTCAGCTGAGGATTTTATAATTCTGGCGGGTCATTGTAGAATTTCCTTTCGCTATGCAGGCAGTTGATGAAGTGTAGGGTATTGAGCTGTTGTTTGTCTGCACAGTGATGCTTTTCAGTCTGTGCCCCCATAACTGAGATGCTGTTGTTACATGTTGCACTTGTGCCCATGTGTTGTTTTGGTACTTGTCCTTATGTCTTGTTTAGGCCTCATTTCCATTAGATTGTAAGGCAAAATCTACAATTACTGCTTCTTTGGCACTCTTTTTTTTTTTTTTTTCAAGTTTTAAACTTTTTATTTTATATACAAATAGTAAGTATTGTTTCTGAGGAAGGTAGATATGCGTGATGACCCATTCAAGAAGTTCACACTTAGTCCAACTTAATGAAGCCGATGTCCTTCGCGTACTGGCGGAAACACTGGCGGCACATATTGAGGCCGTATTTCCGGATCAGACCGTGCCGGTTTGAGCAGACGCGGCAAGAACGAGAACCCTGGCCGAATTTTCTCGGGTGGCTCCAGTAAAGCTGCTGGTGCCCCATGTTGCTTCCTTGGCTGCAACAAGGCAAAAGGTTCTTTGGCACTCTTAACCCTGGGAAAGATAAATTAGTTTTGCATCCAGAGTGCTGAATAAATGTTGTTGAATAAAAGTTGTTAACCTCTAGGCTATAGTATATGTAGAATGAAAGTATGAATTATGTGAAGTAACTTACTAATCTGATTTCTTCATGTTAGAGTGCTATATACTTATAGTTTAGTTAGAATAATGCTTTGTATTTAAACACATTTAGTGTATAAGTTCTGTTCACCTTTTTTTTTTTTTAATCACTAAGTATCCTCTCATGGGCGTTGTCGTCAGGCTTGATGGTTGAAGCAGCCATGGTATCGAGATTTCACTGGTAGAAACTTTTCTTCTTCTTCCCTGGGAGAAGCAGGTCTCCTTCTACTTTGATGCGGAGACCCCCTTTTTAATAAACAAAAATGATAAGCTGTAAGTACATATTAAGGATTAGGTTATATACATGTAACGGATAACCATAAACATCAAGAAACAGAACAGGATGAGTGGACACCCAGGAGTGCCCTTCCCTTGTCACAGCGTCCTCCCAACCGTGAGGTAGCTGTTCTCCTGATTTTGTGTCAGTGACATGTCCTCACAGTTTACACCCGAGCACGCATCCCTAAACAACGCAGCCCAGCTTTGCCTAGTTCCAAAGTCTGTAAGTGGGTGTACCATGCAGGCTGCTTTATTGCTCTTGATGTCTCAGCACTGTGTCTATGAGATTCTTTCGTCTTGTGCATGTAGTTTTTTTTAAAAATAATTTTTATAGTTTTACTACCTTTAAACAAAACGTACTCCATTGCTGTGGAATATTCCTTCATAGCAGCGTGCGTGGTTTATTTCTGCATCCGCTTGTGATGGCCTTCAGGTTTGGCTCCTGTGGCTGCAGAGTCCATGTCCGTGTGTCCTGGTGCAGGGCTGGGGGATTTGTGTTCAGCTGTGAGGAGCACTGTGGGTCTGTGTGCACGGACTTCGCACTCTGAGGCCCGGTTGTTTCACAAGTGGTTGCACCCCCGCTGCGCACCAGGCTTTCCATTGCTCCACGTCCTGCTGATGTTTGATCCTGTGTCTTCATGTCTGCCATTCTGGTAGGTGTGCGCAGATTATGGTTTTAATCCCTCGGTTGTTAGTGAAGTTGTGCATCTTGTGGTATTCATGGACTATTTCCTGTTGTTTTTTAAAAGGTTTAAAAATTGTGGTCAAAAACACATAACATAAAATTTACTCTCTTAACCATTTAAAAGTGCACATTTCAGGGTCAAGAAGTAATTCACACTGTTGTGCAAACCTGACCACCATCGTCCTCCAGAAATGTTTCATCTTGCTAAACTGAGAACATTCCACTTTAAACACTCAGTCCCCACTGTCCCTCCCTCAGCCCCTGGCAGTCAACATCCTACTTTCTGTCTCTATGTTTCCGACTGCTCTAGGGGCCTTGTATGAGTGGATCAAGCACTGTTTGCTTTTTGTGTCTACCTTACATCACTGAGCATAATGCCCTCAAGGTTCATCCCTGCTGCAGCCTGGGTCAGAATTGCCTTCCTTTTTAGGCTGAGTAACATTCCCTTGTATTGATGGACCATGTTTTTCTTCTCCATTCATCCATTAGTGGACACATGTAATATCTACATTCATTTCTCCTGTCATATCTGTGGAATAACGTCAGAAAGTCCTATGAATCAAAAGTCATTTGCCATTAACTTTTTTCTTAAACTTTTTATTGTGAAAAACATCAAAGCTAAGAAAAGGGAAAAATACATGTCAGCTTCACTTGTGTTCAGGAATGAATGCTTTACGAATTCACTTTATTCCCTGTGTGAGTGCTATGTTTGCATACATGTGCTCTGCGTGTGCATAGGTATGTGTGCTTGCTCACGTTAGTATGTGCCTGGGCGTATGCGTGCATGGGTGTTCATATGCTAGTGTGTGAATATATCTGTGGTGTGCACATGCATGTGTTTGTGTGTGTGCTGTGCCTGCCTGTGCACACACTGTGTGTTTTCTGGAACCACTTGCAAGCTGGTTGCAGACTGAATTGTGCCCCAGATATATCCACACGCAGCTGCTCTAACAATCCTGCGTAGCCACGTAAAGGTCACAGATCTCATGGATTTAAATGGATGGGGCAGGATGTCCTGACACAGAGTCTGTCTTCCAATGTCTCAGTAACATCCTTCACACCTTCTTTAAGCCCCATTCAGGGTCCAGTTTAGACCCCCATTACATTCAGTCACCTGCCCCAGGTCACCTAAAGCTACAATGTCACAGTTGGAGAGCCCGGCCAAGGCTGGGGGTGCCCCTACTGTTGGCCTGGCCTCCAGGCCCTGAACTTGGCTCCTGTGTTCCCATCTCTCAGCCAGGCCCCAACTTGGATGGGGCCACCACCTCTTTCCTCACAGGGTCCCATCACCCAGTCAAGGGGGTTCATTCTTCCCAAACACAGTATCAGGAGTGGGGGCGCGACAGTCCCCACTGGGTCTCCTTCATGTGAGACCCTGTGCTTTTGAAAGAGCAGGCACCCTGCCCTCGGGGGTGGGTGCTGGGGGCTGACATGCGACCCATGATGGGCAGGCAGTTCACCAGGTGGGGCGAGCCAGTGTGCAAGGAGTTCCACGGTGGGTTCTCCTCTCAAACGGCTTCTGTGCCCCTACCTCTCCCCGTGCCTCCCCTCGAAGACAGCGCGGTGCCCGGGACTGGAGCCATGGGAGCCGTCAGCCACCGCCCCCTCTACACACACACACACGTGCACACAGACAGGCTGCAGGGAAGCAGGACCTGAGTGCAGGGCTTTTAGCAGCCCTGAGCGCCCCACCCAGAATCGGCCAGCGGAATGGACAGACCGGATCTCCCGGCCCGGACCATGCAGGAGTGTCCTGCCTGGGCTTCCAGTGCAGCCGCCTCCTTCTGGAAGCCTGGGAGGCTGGAATCAGGCCACTTCTTGTCTGTCCTGGCAGCAGACTGGGCTGCACTCTAAGAAGTTCGTGGCTCACCCGTGGATCCTGACCATCAGGTGGCCAGAGATATTGGTAACATTTCTGTTTTGCCTGTTGAAATGTTTAATGACAAAGATTTTGTTCAGTTTCCTGATGTGGGTGTCCAAAGATGAGAGACCCATGTGTGTAATCTGTACCTCCTATGAGATCAGCCCTAAGCTAGTTTAAACATGATCAAGTTCTGTCTACACGGTAGATTTAGACCTCTGCATGTCCTGTCTACTGATTATGTTTAGAGCTGACCATGTGTTGTCTATCATAAGAAGATTTAGACCTGACCATGTTCTGTGTATGCTAGGACTATGGAGACCTGGGTATTGACCTGGCCTGGCCTCAGTACTGGGAAGCTCTGTGCCTGCATCTGAAGGTCAGTGCTTAGATGTCTGGGGTCTGGAGCTGAGGTGGGGTTGTCTACATAACAGCCTCTCTTCTGAGTGTGGTTACCTGGTCCTCCCAAGGGTCAGTGCTATGGTCGGGGCCTTAGTCTTAATCCCTGCAAGGTTCACCTTCCCTGGGGCTTGTGGAGAATCCACAGGACGGCTACCTGGCAATAATTCCAAATCACCAGCACATGCATGGTGCGTAGGGAGGCAGGTTTAGCTGGTGAATTGATTGCAGGGCATGCAGATCGGGCAAAAGGCCGATAGGTAACAGCTGAGGCTGCTGCTGAGCTCTCCTTCCAGTCTACCGTCCCTACTCAGAAGCGTCCAGAGCTGCCCCTTGGCTTTCAGCCCTGCTGTCCTGTGAGTTTTCTCAACATGTAAGTGAGACAAGAAATACTGAGCCTGCCAGAACCAAGATCGTGTGTTCAAGTCTAGCATGAAAGTTTTAAAAACAGTTAAAATCACACAGAACCAAAGTGAAAAGAGGAGGACTTCTCTGGGACAAGTGTGGGCAGAGGAGACCTACCTGCCACTTTTTCCCATCCCAGGAGGTCCCAGGGACCCAGCTTGTTTCTTTCCACAGTAGGGGAGCAACCAGCAGAGCCATGGTGTCCTGGTGTCCCAAGGGGACGTGCGACCCCAGGTGCAGGGTCTGGGGAGGTGAGGTCACCCTGGGACCGTGGACATGTGACTCAGGTGGAGGGGTCTGGGTAGGAGGGGTCACCTGTTGAGACAGAACGTGTGACTTTAGAGGCAGGGTCTGGGGAGGTGGGTCACCCTGGTGAGTGTGGATGCGTGACCCCAGGTAAAGGGTGCGGGTCTGTGTGGGTCTCACCACATCTGCATGGGTCAGGATCACATGTACGGGGAGACCGCATATGTGCTCTTTGCCTGCCGTGTGTCCTGTCCCCTTTTAGATTTCCAACCTCTGTATTGAGGGTGTTGCCCTCAGTAACCTGTGGTTCCTTTTCTTCTGTTAATCTTGTCACATTCATATGAGGTCAGGCATGTTTGAGTGGGTTGCTGCTCTGTGTTCTGGTGAGTAACAACACTTGGTGGTATCATATTAATATCATCACATGTCATAAGTCTAATATGTGGGGGTCACCACTGCCTGGGTCCCCCTGGACAGAGGTCAGGTGAGCACAGACTAGCCCCCGCCAAGAATGGTCTCCTACGTGCTCTGTGAGGGTACCGTGATGGCCCCTAAGGTAGGGGACTGTGTCTGGGCCTCCGACATTTGTGGTGAAGGGGAGTCGAAATGGAATCTCAATTAACAAGACATTATTTTAAGAATTTACTTTAAGTGAAATAAAACACACGTCACATACCCTTTACCATCATCACCATTTTAAGTGCACGTTTCTGAGGCATCAGATCTATTCACTTTCTCGTGGAGCCATCACCACCATTCCTAGAACTTTTCGTCTTGCAAAACCAAAATTCCACAACCGTGAAAGTCTCACTCCCCATTCCCTCCCACTGCCCCTGGCACCGATATCCACTTCAGTCCTTGAGTGGTCGACTGCAGGGCACCCACTGGAGTGGAATCCTGCAGTGTTTGCTGACGGGTCACTTTGGAAGAGCTGACTTTCAGTCTGAAGCTCTGCCTGTTTGCATCTGAAGAACCTGCATTTAAGGAGAGGGTGTATGAGGAAGGGGGTGTATGAGGGACAAAGGTGTCCGGGGTGCAGATGAGCCAGCACCTGACCAGCTGCCTTTTGGGTCCTCTGGTTCCATCTCTTGGCCTGGGCCCTATCTGCATCATCACTGGCCCCACTGGCACCCCTGGGGTGTTGTTGTCTGAGTGAGATTCCCCTGGTGCCCCTGCTCTCCTCCTCTCCTCCTGCTGGTTGGGGAGGGAACTGCTTGCTCTGTGGTCTCTACTCCTGAGGCACCAAGGACCCTGCAGCATGGACCTGCAGAGTGTGGGTGTGGTCCCAAGAGCATGGGATCCACATAGGACACAGCATTGGGGCATGACAAGTGCTAGGGCTGCCTCATCACTGACAGAGAATGTTGCCAAGATGCTGCTCGGGAGGGCGTGGTGGGTGGCCTGGGACCCTAGAGGCCCCGTTCCTATCCTGGAGCTTGGAGAGTGCATCCCCATGGGCTCCAAATTTACCCCATATCTCAGCCATATCCCTCTGTCCTGTCTTTGAACTCAGGAAAACGAGCTCTCTTGTCTACAACATAGGCCTGGCCCTGTTGGTATTAGGATTCTTTAATTTAGGCGTCCTGGGATAGCAGCTCATTTTAGGCTTGAGAAGGAACAGCTCAGGGGTGTACAACAATTTCAGATGAAACTAATATTCATTGACTGTCTCTATACTGCTAGGTTGTTGACTTTCTATTAATCATTATTCTCCTGGTTTTAGCGCTGATGTGGGGATTACAGAGGAGTCAACATTTAAATCTTCATAATCTGTGTATTTGTAGCTTCAGTATCATTACTGACCCATAGTTTTTTATGGTTTGGGAAGAGTTATTGATTTCATGTATGGGAAGAGTTATTGATTTCATGTATCATGTAAAGGATTCACAATGATGATAGAGCAATTAAGATTACAATAATGGCTAGTAAATTGTCCACATTTTCTCTACCTGTGCATCTATTGTATGTATACGAGTTAGCTTAGATGTCAGTATTAGTGAAATAATATAGAGGAGTAGAGAACTTATTTTAAAAATAACTATTAATGTGTGATGATGAAAATGTAAAAGTTCTTCCATAATCGGTGATGTTGTATCTTGAGAGCCTAGATGAAATTGATATACCTTAGTGATATACAGGATTTTAGCCTGTGATTTAACTTTGGCAAAACTACATCACTTTTTACTTTTATCTCATTTATTGAGAAAGACATAATTGTTATGGTGTTGGCTTGAAACTGGTTGAGAAGGACTTGAGTCCTTCCTTATTTTACATTTACATAGGTAGGATCTTGAAACATAGGATATGGTGGAGGGCATTCGTGTAACCATTCTAGGTTAGGAGTAGCAGTTTCCACTGATAAGACTTCTTGTTTAGACGTAAATGCTTTTCAAAGAATGAAGATTATTAGCATTACTGCTGCTACTGAGATGAATGAGCCTAAAGACAAAATACTCCATGTTGTGTGTGCCTCAGGGTCCTCAGACTAACGTAGTGACCTCCCTGAGAGGCCTAGAAAGTGCTGCAGGAAGTCGTATTTACTACTACAGATATACCTGTGAAGTGAACTTTTGCTCATGGTGAGTTAACTGTATAACCTGAGAATAGTGGGAATCAGTGTAGGAAGCCTCCTATAATAGTGAAGACTGCTCCCGTGGACATTAGGTCATGGAAGTGTGCTACTACATTGTATGTATCCTGGAGGACAATGTCTGGGGATGAGTTGGCTAAGATGATTCCTGTCAAACCACCTACTGTAAAAAGAAAAACTAAAGCCTAAAACTCATAATATAGTGGGAGGTCATACACTATTACCTCTGTGAACAGTTGCTAACCAGGGACTTCCCTGGTGACGCAGTGGTTGAGAATCTGCCTGCCAATGCAGGGGACACGGGTTCCAGCCCTTGTCTGGGAAGATTCCACATGCCACGGAGCAAAAAGCCCATGCGCCACAACTACTGAGCCTGCCCTCTAGAGCCCGCAAGCCACAACTACTGAAGCCCATGCACCTAGAGGCCGTGCTCTGCAACAAGAGAAGCCACTGCAATGAAAAGGCCGCTCACTGCAACGAAGAGTAGCTGCCGCTCACCGCAACCAGAGAAAGCCCTCGTGCAGCAACCAAGACCCAATGCAGCCATAAAAAAAAAAAGAAAAAAGAAAAATTAAAGAAAGAGTTGCTAATCAACTATATACTTTTACTCCTGTAGGGACAGAAGTAATTACAGTAGCTGATGCAAAGTATGTTCCTACGTTGACAGCTATCCCTATGGTAAACATATGATGGGCCCACAAGAGAAATCCTAAAAAGCCAGTGGACATGACTCATACTATTCCCAAATAGCTGAAAGGCACTTTTTGTCCTAAACAGTATGTAATGATATGAGAGTTTATAACAAACCCTGGTAGGCCATGAATGCAGACTTCAGGGTGACCAAAGAATCAAAACAGGTGTTGGTATAGGATTCGGTCTCCTCCTGCAGGGTCAGAGAAAGTCGTGTTGAGATTTCTACCTCTTAACAGTATGGTGATTCTGGCCGCTCGGACTGACATTGGTAATTATAGTAATATGGCTGTAGCTGGGGAAGATTAAACAAATAATGGTGTTTGGTATTGGGATATGACTGTTGGTTTTGTATGAAAGACTATACTAATAAAAGTGATAATACCAAGAATTGAAGAGACACCTGCTAAATGTAAGGAGAAAATGGTTAGGTCGACAGAGGCTCCTGCGTGGGCCAGATTGCAGGCTAGAACTGAATATACGGTTTCACTGGTACCAGAACCAGCTTCTACTATTGGTGATATGAGTAGGAGTAAGAATGATGGGGGGAAGTAGTCAAAAGTTTATATGATTTATTTGGGGAAATGCTACCTCAGGTGTCCGAATCATTAGTGGCCCAAGTCAGTTTTCAAACCTTGCAATCATAATAGGTACAACTATAAAGAAAATTATTACAAGGGCAAGGACTCTTATGACTACCTTACAGTTTTGGGCATCTCCAAGTAGCACTCCAGGTTAGCATAGCTCAGCCTGGATTAATATACTGAAGGTGCTGCCTGCTACTCCAGCGCAAGCACCAAATAGTAAACATAAAATGCCGATATCTTTGTGATTTGTTGAAAATAATCAGCAGTGTATGAACAGAGGTAAAATGACTGAGCTAGCATTCGACTGTAAATCTAAAGACAGAGATTGAGCCCTCTTTCTCGCAAACCCTGTGCTGAATCAACAAATTGAATTGTAATTTCAGAGAAGCAGCTTCAATTCTGCTGGTGATTTTCCTGCTTTTTTTTCTCTTTTTTTCTTTGTCGAATGAAGGAGAAATAGACTGAAGCCAGCTGACTAGAGGATTTGCCTGTTAACTAAATTTTCCTGGGGTTAAAACTCATCAATCTTGTAAAGATTTGGCTTAATTATAATGTTTGCTTTACATTCAATTGGTGTAGGATAAAGTCTTGCAATCCTTATTTTTAGGAATTAAGTAAATTTTACGTGTTTAGGGTTTTGAAAGCTCTTGGTCTGAACTAACCTAAATTCCTAGTCCAGCCCCAATAGAATGGGTGTTATGTGTAGTAATCGTGTGGATATTATGATTGGTAATGATAGGAAGGTTATTTCTTTGTATGTTCAAACTGTTTTATTTTTGTGTTGTTTAATGAAGGGAACATAGTTAGTGATGTGGAGTATGTTAGCTGCAAGTAGAAATATATGTTGAGGACTGCTATGATGGCTATTAGTGTTGGTAGAATGATGTTATCATTTTTGTTATCTCTTGGATAATTACTCATTTGGGTAAAAACCCTGATAGTGATGGGTGATGTCCTAATGATACTATAATGGTGAGGAGAAGGATTGTGATGGGAGGAGTTTTATCTCATGTGTGTGATAATGATACTCTTGTAGTACATGATCTGGGCATAAATAAGAAGAAGAGAGTGTTGTTATGATATAAATTACTATGTTTAGGATTGTTATAATTGGAATATACATTATAATAGCTGTTATTCATCCTATATGGGCAATTGATGAGGAGGGTGTAATTTTTTCCAGGTGAGTATGGCTAAGTCTGCCTCAGCCTCCAGCTATGATTTATAATATCACTATGATTAATAGTATATTTAGGTTGATGGATGGTGACATGTGGTGTAAAACTGATAGGGGTGCAATTTTGTCATGTTAATAGCATCAGGTCTGCTGTTCATGGGATGCCTTGTGTGACTTCAGGCACTCAGAATTGAAATGGGGAAAGTCCTACTTTTGTGACAAGGGCGATTGTCATGAGGGTGGATACTGCTGGATTAAAGATTTTTGTTATTCTTTGTGTTCTTTGACCAGAGTATATTAGATTAATGATAATAGCCGTTATAAGTAGTATTGATGTGGTGGATTGTTTTAGGAAATATTTGTTGGATGCCTCTGTAGCTTATGGGTTCATGGTTTTATTAGAATGGGGATACCATTAACCAGTGTGAGCTTGTTATACAATTATATTTCCTGAGAAAATGGTCAGTAGAGTGAGAGTAAAAACAATAAGAGTTTATTAGTACAGGAAGGATATACGACAACATTTTGGGGGTATGGGCCTGAAGCTTACTTAGAGAACCTTACTATATAGCATGTGGTGTAATGTGGTAGCATGGAGAATGTAAAATTCTTAGGAAGAATTCAATTCCAGGAATAAGAACTTTAAAACCTCTATGATTTACTCTATCAAAGTAACTCTTTTGTCAGACATATTTCTTAATTTTGTGGTGGGTTGCCTGGTATGATGACAGGTGGTGAAAACTCTCATATACATAGGGCTAATGTTAGTAGTAAAACAACTTTTTATAAGAGATGTATACGTTGATCATATCAAAATTGTGGGTAGGATGCTCAAATTCATAGAAAGGAGATTGTTAGATGTGTTTTAATGATGACTTGGGCTGTATATAATTCTGGCACCTAGGGATTGTCGAATGCTCCTAAAAATAGATTGCTGTGGAAATGTTTATTATAAGGAAATTGGCATATTCTCTAGGAAGGACAGGGTGAATAGGCCTGCTACATTTTCTACATTGAAGACATATACAGGTTTTGATTCTACTTCTGTTAAATCAAGTGGGGCTTCATTGGATTTCTGCTACTGCAGAGATAATCAAATTCTGGTAGGGGTCAGGAGAAAATTAGTCATAGGTGTTCTTGTGTAATAATTACTGTTGAAAGTGTAAATGATCCATTTATCAGTAAGACAGAGAATGGAATAACTGCTACATTACTTCATATGAGATTGTCTGTGCTCCTGCCCTAGAGCTCCAGTGAGTGAGTATTTTGAATGTGAAGCTCATCCAGTTTTGAGGATGGAATAAATGGCTAGGTGTGATATGGCTAATATAAATAATATGCCTACATTTATACTAATTAGTGGATAAGACATGGGAAGAGGAATTCATGTTGTGAGAGCCAGGGTTAAGGCTAGCATTGGGGCAATAATATATAAATTGATGATGTTGATGGACATAGTGGTTCTTTAATAAGTAATTTGAATGCCTCAGCAATGGGTTGTAATAATCCATGGGGGCTGATGATTTTTGGCCCTATCTGGATTTGCATATAGCCTAGGATTTTCCATTTAGTTAATATGAGGAATGCTATGGTGAATTAAATTGGGTAATTTGTGAAAGAATGTTGATTATAAACATATTCTTCAGAAGAGGACTTGAACCAGTTCAGATAAAGTTTTCAGTTTTACATAATTACCAGGCTCTGCCACTGTAACAAACCCTGTTCCAAAGTAGGGTATGTATAAATTAATTGAATGTAGATTATATCATCATTTAGTTTGAAGACATTTTGTAAAGTAAGCAGTATTGCTCTTGTCCTTTCATACTGGAAGAAATCTGCAGTAGACAGAAACCAACCAGGATGACTCTAGTCTGAACTCAGGTCATGTGAGACTTTAATCATTGAACAGACAATTAATAGCAGTTACACCATTGAAATGTCATGATCCAGCATCAAGGTCATAAACCATATTGCCGATATGAACTCTAGAATACAATTACCCTGTTATCCCTAGTAAAACTTGTTCCATTGATCAGTGTTTTAGAAGAACAGGTGATAAAGCATTTTGACTAGCTGGTCTAAATTTTAATCACTCAGAGGTGATTTTGTTCTCCAAAAAATAAATGGCGCACGGGCTCAAGGTGCACCAGCTTCAGTAGATGTGGTGCGCAGGCTCAGTAGTTGTGGCCCACTGGCTTAGTTGCTCCGTGGCATGTGGGATCTTCCCCGACCAGGGATCGAACCCGTGTCCCCTGCATTGGCAGGCGAATTCTTAACCACTGCATCACCAGGGAAGTCCCAGAATCACAGTCTCTCTTTTAATATACCTTAAGCCCAAAGAATCCGTGGAAAATTGTTACAGAAAATAAGACAATAAAATATTGTAAGGACTATAACAGAAGCATATAGTACACACTTCATATAGACACATCCCAAGCAGTTACAAAGTATATTAAAAGGGAGGTTGCAATTTTAAAAGAATAAGATAAACTATACCCACAAACTCCCCATCTTTCCTGAAACGTTGCAGTCTGAAACCCTATTGTAGGAAGCAGAAGATTCCAGGAGACATTCTACAAATGAAGGACTCTAAACCCTGTGGTTGGATAAGGAATTCTGGAAGGAAGGTATCCTCACCCAAGGAGAGCAGGTTCCTATACCTGTCTAACATCACATCCCTGTACAATTCCCACTGATCTTGGTCCAGGCATTCTCACTCCTCTTGAGAGAAATCTATGGCCATATCCTGGAATGTCAGCAGTCCCTGAAATTAAAGGCAACTCAGACAGAAAAGACATGTCGAGGTAGAAATGTACCTTTCAACTATTCATGGGTACACAAGTACACTTGGGAGATTGTAGAAGTAGGTCTGGTGGGCCTGAGTTCTATTTTTTTAACAAGCTCATTTTTAACTAGTGATGCCACAGTCTCTGATTCATTAACAATTGTGAATAGAAGAGACATAATTAGAAAGTTAAAAATTCATATTTAACTTTGAACTTAAAGTGTTTTATGGATTTTACACCTTTAATAGAATAGTAAGCACAGCAGCAACAATCATTTGTGAATATTTACTATAGACCGTGTATCTTTCTAACATTTTTGTGTAGGATTCCAGGAAAAAGACCTGGGCTGCGGTCACAGTGGGCGGGGCCCCCAGGCCGGACCGCCCCCCCAGGACCCCCGACTGGACCCTGCGCTCCTGGCGGCTTCCTCACCCGGCGCCCGCCTCCCTCCCGGAAGGCCTCGGGGCAGAGCTGTCCCACCCCCGCGCCCAGAACGGAGCCCGCGTTTCCGCAGAGCTGGAACTCCCGGCTGGGGGTCTCTTCCCTCTGCCGTCACGGAACTGCTCCAGAGCCCGAGGGGAGGGCGGCCTCACTGAGGCTGCCGGCTCTGGAGGGGCCCCGGCGGCCGAAGCCGCGACAGCCGTGGGGACGGCGGGCCGGGTAAGTGGGCGCCGACCCTCCGCCTGGTCCGGTGCCCGGGTGGCAGCGCAAGACCAGCTTCTGAGGGGCAGGGGTTCGCTGCCACCCGCCGCTGCGGTGCAGAAAGGGCGGCCCCCAGCGTCTGGTTCCGGGGACTTCGGTCCCTCCTCCCCCCTGCCCTCGGCCTGGCTCGCGGGGCCTGGGGGGCGTGGGGAGGGTGTCGGTCTGAACGTCCGGAGGGGAAACGGGGCAAGGGAGGCGCAGGGTCCAGCTGTAGCGTCAGCGCCCCTCCTCCCGACTGCGGGGAAAGCGGCTGAAAACTCCGCCTGAGGCTCGCAGGCCCCTTATTCAGCCAGTCCCTTTGCGCTTCTTACTCCCTGAGCTAAAGTACTGGGGGGAGGGGACAGGGCAGGGGACTGGCGCAGGTAAATGGGGAACATCAAAAGGGGATTGTTAACTAAGGAAAACCAGCTCTCCCAAGGTGATGAATGTAGGGCTTTTCTTTGTATGGGAAGACGCCAGAGTGTGGGCTCACTGAATCCTTCCTTTGATATGCACCTCAGCTCTCTGGGGCCTGCATTCCGTATTTTCTTATCCTGAGCTCCTCAGGGCCCGCGGCTCACACTGGAGGGCTGCAGGTGCTGATGACTGGGACATCCTTTGTTTACTGAGTTGGCAAGAAATAGTCCACTTCTCACAGGCTTGAGGGGCAGACAGTGAAAAAGTCAGAGAATCTCACTCAGCATGTACTTTGGTTTACATATAGATAATATTTATACTTAACTGTGCTAATAGAGGTTCTCAAGTCCAATCAACTTGTACTACTGCCCTCTATGTATTAATTTCATCAATATCATAAGATAAATGCCTATAGAATTGACTTAATCCTTGGGCTTCCTTGGTGGTGCAGTAGTTTAGAGTCTGCCTGCCGATGCAGGGGACACGGGTTCGTGCCCTGGTCCGGGAAGATCCCACATGCTGCGGACCGGCTGGGCCCGTGAGCCATGGCCGCTGAGCCTGTGCTCCGCAACGGGAAAGGCCACAACAGAGAGAGGCGCGCGTACTGCAAAAAAAAAAAAAAAAGAATTAATCCAGTTAAATAGGGTAATGATTTTTAAAGGAAACATAATAGAAATATAACAACAAAACCTTTACCAGTAAAGGCTGGGTCTGGAACAACCTAAATAAATGTTCCATTGTTAAAATATTGAAAGATGTATTGAATAGAAATATCAACAAAAATGACAAATAAGGGCAGCAGAATGTTGAAATGTTCTATCTTTATCATTAAAGTGGCAGAAAACCATTTATTAGGAGGCACTGGGGGCAGAAGATGCCTGATTTTATATCTTTGTCATATTTGTACAGTTGTTTCAACAAGTAACTTAAAAGACAAAATGGAAAGACAAGGAGGTTTGTGCCTGAGATCATGTTGATGTGAAACCAGGGATGGCCACCTTGTACCAGGTGAGTTAAGATTACCTGGCAGGCAGACCACAGAGCTCCTGAGAAGCAAGGGTTGGAATTTTTCTGCTGGGTGCCCCTTAGGTTCTGTGACTTGACTGATTGTGAGCCATGTTTCGGGAAAGACCTGATCACAGGAAAAGGGTGGGAATAGAGTGATTTGGGGAGCAGCTAACATCATTTATCACGGCTCACGGCCTGAATGAATTTTAAAGAAACAGGAAAACAAATGCTTCTTATGGAATCAGAGAATGTGAGGGCTGGACAATCCCAGAAAATGAGGAACACCCATCCCATTTTTCAGATGAGAAAACAGAGGCCCAGCAAGGTGAAATCCCTCACCCAAGTTGCACCCGTCTCTCCTCCCCACTACATGGTTCATGAAAGAAGGACTCTTCCTGTCTTGATCACTGCTGAACTCCAAACAGGGCCAGGCATCTAGCAGCTGCTCCAAAACTTTTGGTTGACTTGATGAACAATGCTATTTCTTTCTTTCTCACTCTTATTCAGGACTGTGCCAAGAAATCACCAGGTTGCAATGTAATTCGATAAATGTAAATATTAATTGAGTTTTGTTTTTTTGAGGGCTTAGGCTTTGAAGGTAACAGACTTGGTTCAGATCCTGGTTCTGCCACTCAGTAGCTGTTTGGCTTTGGGAAAATTACTAAACCTCTCTGAGCTTATTTCCTCCTTTGTAAAAGTGGGGATAAAACTATCTGAGCCAGCAGAGCACCTGCATCACAGATGTGCACTAAGTATTGGTCTTCCTCACTCTCGCACTCCTTCTCTCTGTTCTTCCCAGAGAAGACGTACAGAAGGATATAGTAGTTTTTTTTAAAAAATTAATTAATTAATTAATTTTTGGCTGCGTTGGGTCTTCGTTGCTGCATGTGGGCTTTCTCTAGTTGCAGCAAGTGGGGGTTACTCTTTGTTGCGGTGCGTGGGCTTCTCATTGTGGTGGATTCTCTTGTCGTGCTTGTTGTGGAGCACCAGCTCCAGGCGCGTGGGCTTCAGGAGTTGTGGTGCATGGGCTTAGCTGCTCCGCGGCATGTGGGATCTTCCCAGACCAGGGCTTAAGCCCATGTCTCCTGCCTTGGCAGGCAGATTCTTAACCACTGCGCCACCAGGGAAGTCCGATATAGTACCTTTTAAAAAGGGGTTTTAATTTATTTCAGAAAATATCCATTTTTCTTGTAGAAAAGTTTATTCCCCTATAGAAACAGAAACACACAAACCACTCCAAAGGCAGTATTCTATGGGTTAGATATTATCAGTCACATTTTATAAGTAATTGGGCAAATGCCAAAGCACTAGCTACCGGGGAGTAAGAAGTTTCAAATCTGGGGTGCCCCCACCCCCATTTCAAGAGTAGAGTGTGTTTTTCAAATCCATATTTCATCTGGTCTTTGTTTCTCATCCATCCTCTGTGTCTGCCTTTCTCAAGAAGGCTCAGATCCTCCGCTTTCACACCCTCTCGGCTGGCTGTGCCCCAGCTCCCGCCCTGGAACCTCTGCATGCCTGGGTGTGCCTGCTCTCCCTGTGCACCACCCGCTTTGCCAGGGAGCTGCTGTATCGTGCACTGCTCGCTGTACCCCAGAGTGCCTAGACCCTTCTGGTACATGAAGTACACCCTCATCACCATGTGTGCACGCCCATCCCCTTACCTTATATCCTGCCTCTAAGCCAGGCTTGGGAGTGACGACAGTGTGCATTCAGCTATGATAGGTGCTGGGATCAACGTGAAGTTCCTGGCTTGAGGGGCCCACAGTGATTTAAAGTCGGGCCACCTGACTTAAAGGGGGGCTGATTGATTTAAAGCCAAGACAGCTGACTTAAAGCCTGCGTCCCTCAGCTGCAGGACGAGACCAACTTTGGGGGTGCACGGGTTCGCTCCAAGCCAGCACTGCTGTTCAGGAAGAGCTACCAGCAGCACCTTAGTCCACGGGCACTTGGTCCATTGTCTTGCCCCTGCCCTCAGAGGGGGGCCACCTGCTCTTCTGGAGGAGAATCAGGGAGGGGGAAGTACAGAGTCCCGGCTGCAGTTGCGGCACCCCTTGTCTGATGGCAGGGAAGGGGGGCGGGGCTGTGTGGTGTCCTGGGGCTGGTCTCACCAGGTCGACTCAGCCTCTCAGCCTCCTAACCTCCCCCCACACACCCCACAAGAGTTTCCAATAATATGTAATTGCGCCTTAGGTTCTCGGTCTTCAAACTCATACCCAGGCTCCCAGGTCCCTTGATTCAGCCAATTCCTCTGTGCTCTTTCTTCTATTAGATACGGTCCCAGAGGGAGGGGCTGGGGGATGGGACTGGAGGGACCCCGGTGGCACTGGGCTCAGCTGACTGAATAGATCTGTGGCCTGCGCTATCACACATGTGTGAGGACACTTAAGGCGGAATCGAGGGACCCAGTTAGAGGCAGTCCTTGCTGCCTCAAGTGAGTATGGATCACCGTCGGGTGGGGAGCACGCTGAGCCCTGAGAAGTACTATTAGGAGGATGTGTTCCTCCCTCGGCTTCAAGGACGTGGGTGGGCTTCAGGGCTCCAGTTCCCCTCCAGGCCTCCAGGTCCGACTGCACCCCAGCGACCTTGCAGACCTGCCTTCCTGTCCCAGAACTTGCCAGGCTCCAGGAAGAATCCAGACTGCAGAGATGGTGCCTGAGCTCTCCAGCTTAAGAAGTGCTGAACCTGAGGACACAACAGTGGAGGGAGGAAGGGTGAAGGGAGTAAGGGGGTGGGGTAGGGAGGGGTGGCTGCCCTGGGAGACTTTGAGAGAGAAATATCGCCCCCGACACCCCCTGCCCCCTGCAGCTGACCCATTGATGCCATAGGATCTCAGGGCCTTTTAGTCAGAGATGCCTCTGCTTCTTTACTCCTGTGTTCAGAACTACGCAAAACCAACTCTTCATCCTCTTGCTGCCTTGCCAGGACTTTTAAAGCACTGTTCTTTTGAAGCACTCATTCCCTAAACTGCAGTTTGGAGCTGTCCCAGCTATTTAAAAGTGTTTTCCTTAAACTGAGAGTAAATCCTACTCTTTTGGAAAAACAACCTTCACTTCAGAGGAGATCGTCTTTTCTGCCCATTCCTTCCTTCTACTGCCCTCTTAAGAAGCCCTGTGCACAGAGAGGTTGGTGATTTATTTTTTGCCTCATGTCAAAAAAAAACCAAAAACCTTCCCCGTGCACCCCAAAAAGCTTTCCTGGAACATAGGTGATTCAAAACCATGACAGTGTTTTGCAGTTAGTATACACTGGGTAGACTGCCTAGCAATCCCTCCAAGAGCCAGAGGTGAGCAAACCTTTACTTATTTGATTGGATGCCCTTCAAGTTTTGGAAGGTCCTATTCTTATGACCCAGCAGCTAAGACAGAGCCCTGGATGTCTGTGGCTGTGATTTTATAACTTCTGGTGATTTTATTTCCCTTACTGAACTGCTCCTTCTAGGTTAAACTCATTTTATTACCTGTTCATTTTTAGAGAAAGTCGGACAAAGTTACTCTAATAGGTCAGGGGTCTGAGCTGAGGGTTGGTCAAAGGTATTCCCATGGAGGAAGGTGAATAAAAATAGGTGGATAAAACAGTAGGGTTGGCAAGTACAGCCAGGACACCTGTGTTCTTCGTGCATACTAGTAAAGGCCAGAATTTCCTCATTTATCTCTGGTGGGAAGTTCTGATGGTTTCACAGAATCAAACTCAAATCATATTCAAACTAGGGGATTTCCCCTGAGCATAAAAGGAAGTATCCACCCCTCGCTGGAGTTGCTGCTGAGGGATAAAGACGCAGACGTAGAGACTGGACTTGGGGACACAGGGAGGGGGAAGGGGAAGCTGGGACGAAGTGAGAGAGTGGCATGGACATATATACACTAGCAAATGTAAAATAGACAGCTAGTGGGAAGCAGCTGCATGTAGCAGAGGGAGATCAGCTCCGTGCTTTGTGACCACCTAGAGGGGTGGGATGGGAGGGTGCGAGGGAGACGCAAAAGGGAGGGGATATGAGGATATATGTATACGAATAGCTGATTCACTTTGTTATACAGCAGAAGCTAATACAACATGGTAAAGCAATTTTACTCCAATAAAGATGTTAACATCAATGAAAAAAACAAAAAAAAAAACTAAGTCAATCAAGCCAACGGAGACATTGTATGTGTTTACAGGTCAAGAAATCCACAAGAGAATCCTTTATTCTGTGTGCAATGAATGGTCCACTGGAAAAGAAAAAAAACTTTGTAAGATGTTGTTTTTCCATTTATTGTTCAGAACATCATTTTTATACATTTGCATGTCTAACTATTCAAAGCCAAGTCACGTGAGTTACAGGGAAGCAGCTGATTGATTTAAAGTTGGGTCATATGATTTAAAAAGCAGTAGCAGCTGATTGATTTAAATCCCGGTCATAGGACATGAGGAGTGGGTGCTAAAAACTGCTTTTTCATCTCTGGCTCAGAATATCATATTTACCTTGGTTTTTCTTATGATTTAGAAAACTTGAGCTGTGTCTCCTTGGAGTCATCAGGAAAAAATACAGTATTTCAGGTTCATTCTTGAAACCAACTTCTCACGGTTAAGGTGTATTGACTAAAAGATCTTCCTCCTTCAAGAGATTCCAAACCTCTGTAGGACACTTCATTGTAATTGGAGAAAAAAGAAGAATGAAATCAGACCAGCAGCTGCAGGAGGCCAAGGAAGCCCCCAGGACTAGGGAAGGAGGAGGAGGAAGGGCTGAGGGATGCCATTAGAGCAGACAACCTCCAGAGGGCGCTGAAGCACCGGCAGAGCCCACCTGCCACTCCCCACTTTGGCACTCCAGGGTTAGATTTGGGTTTGGAGTTGGGGTTGCTGTAACCACAAGGAGGTGAGCAGAGAGGAGGAGTTGATTACCGGTCTCTTCTGACTCTCTGGCCCAAATTGACTGGCTTCACAGAGGGGACAGAGTTTTGCTTTCAGCAACTGATGGGGCACTTCCAGGCTGATGGGGTTGCCGAGTGGCCCGACAGCCTGACAGGCTTACTGCGGTGTGACCGACCTTTGTTTCTCCAGAATCTGTACTTCAGGAGGTGCGTGGTTGCGGGAGCCCATTCACCGCCCCCCCCCAAGGGGGATGACACCTTCCCTGGCTGTACCCTATGATCACCAGGTACTTGAAATGAAGGCAAGTTTTTTGACTTCAAGGAAAAGCCCACATAACCGTTTCTGCCTCATAATGTGTGGGATTTACTGTAATGGAAGGACATTATGAAGAACAGGTAGAAAACTCACCTGTTGGTCTCCATGTAGGAGTTTATTTTGCCTGAATCCCTCCTACATGAGTAGATAGCAGAGTTTTATTTTTGTTCCCATGTGTGTAGTTGTGGCAGAGGATGTAGGTATGGTGATTTGAAGCGCTCAAAGAAATATTCTCAGAATTCTCAAGACTTCTCTTGATTGGAACCGAAAGAGACCTGGAAAAGGAGGAAAAGAAAAGGAGGAGGGAGAACGAATGACTGTTTCTCAGTAAATTCACATTCCTGGTTGATCTGTCTTCTCATTTCTTTTACCTTCTATATATGTCTAATGGAATAATGTAGAAAGGCTGATTTTTATACTTTAAAAGATTTTACATCACAAAGAAACTAGAAGTGGCTAACAGAACTTATTCAACGTTGACAGAACTTATTCAAATCAATTTTAGAGTCTTTGATATTACATTTCTACACTAAATTGGTTAATCCAAATTTTCTCTTTCTTTTTGAGAGAATATTTGTAACATATTTTTGTAGATAATAATTTACCCTAGATATACAAAATTGTGAGAATGGGTAACAGTTTTTACCACTTCAAGGACGTCTTTTAAATGAATAGATTGTACACTTTAAATGCCAATGTTATTTCTTACATTTTTTTTATTTCCTTGATTTCCAAAACTTGTGTTTATTTAGTTGATTTCTATCTAATAATCTGTCTCCCGTTTATTGTTTCTTACTTTATATTTTATTGCTCTGTAGTTAGTTTACATTATTATATCAGTTTTAGAGGTATAACATAGTGATTAATAAATGTTTAGATTCTTCTTCATTTATACTTATTATAATAGAGTGGCTATATTCCCCATGCTATACAGTACGTCACTGTGGATTATTGATTTCGTACATAGTAGATTATGCCTCAGAATCTCCTACCAATATTTTGCCCCTCCACCCTGTCTCTCCCTGATGGTAACCACTAGTCTGTTCTTTAATCTGTGAATCTGTTTTGTTGTTCTTGTTGTATTCACTTGTTCAGATGCCACGTGTAAGTGATAACCTACCAGGCTTCTTTTCTCTGTGACTTATTTTACTAAGCATAGTATCCTCCAAATCCATCCATGTTCTTGCAAATTTCATTTTTTGTTGAAGTCATCATAAAAAATCTTTTTTAAATCCAGTAACCTATTGATGAACGCTTAGTTTGACTCTCTATCTTGGCTATGGCAAATAACACTGTTATGGACATTGGGGTGCACTGTTTTTGAAATCGTGTTTTTGTTTTCTTCTGATATATACCCAAGAGTGAAATTGCTCGATATTATGGTAGTTCTAGTTTTAGGTATTTGTGGAACCTCCATTCTGCTTTCCACAGTAGCTGCACTAATTCACATTCACATCAACAGTGTACAAGAGTTTCCTTTTCTGTACATCCTCACTAACCTTTGTTATTTGTGATCTTTTTGATGACAGCCATTCTGACAAGAGTGAGGTGATATCTCATAGTTTTGATTTGCATTTTACTGCCGATTAGCTATGTTTAGCATCTTTGTGAGCTCTGGCTGTCTCTCTGTATTTTTTCCTTGGAAAAATGTCTATTTAGGTCTTCTCACTTTCTTGAAAAAGATTATGGGTGTTTTTTTGATATTGAGTTGTATGTGCCGCTTCTATATTTTAGATATTAACCATTGATTGGTCCTCTTTTTGTGTTAACTTCTTACCGTGTGCAAATATTTTCTCTCATTCAGCAGGCTGTCTTTTCATATTGTCTTTGGTTTCCTTTGCTGTGCAAAATCTTTTAAGTTTGGTGAAGTCCCATTTGTTTATTTTTGCTTTTGTTTCATTTGCCTTAGTAGACTGAACCTAAAACTGTTGCTGTCATTTATGTTGAAGAATGTTCTATATTTTCCTCTAGGAGTTTTATGGTTTCTGGTCTTACATTTTAGGTCTTCATTCAGTTTTGAGTTTATTTTATATATGGTGTGCTGAAATATTCTAAATTTATTCTTTTCCATGTATCTGCAGGGTCTGGGGTATCCCTAATCTTGTGTTGGCATTCTGATGGGCAGGGTCAGGACCCAGCTGAGTCCATGGCTGCTTCTGGCCTGCAAGTGAGTGTTCTGGTCACACAGGCTGCTGGGCTGTGGTATTCCTGGAGCTGGTGCATGCCTGTTGGTGTATGAGGCTGATCCCACTGCTAGAGCAGGTTTGCTGTTGGGTCGATCCAAGCTCCATCCAGTCCCTGTGCAGTAATCACCTGCTGACAGGTGAGGCTGATTCCAAGGCCAGAGCAGGCTCACTTGTCAGAGGGGCCAGGGACTCTGGGGCTGGTGCCTGTCCACTGAGGTGTGGAGACTGGTCCTGGGGCTTTTGATGGCTGGGCCCATGTGCAGGGGCAGCTGTGCATTGAGAGGGTCTGAAGGCAGCCTGTTTGCTGGCGGATGGGGCTGTGCCCCTGCTCAGTTAGTTGCTTGGCCTGCACCATCCTAGTACTTGTGTCTGTAGTTTGGTGGAAATGGGTAGGGCTAGGTCCTGAGGCTAAAAAATAGAGGGAGGATTCTGAAATTATGTTTGCTCGTACCAGTGGCCACGAGGTAGAAGGAACTCCCCCAAATGGCTGCTGCCAGTGTCTGTGTCCCTGAGGCTGTGCTGTAGTTGCCTCTTGCCTCTCTGGGAGACTCTCCAAGATCAGGAGGTAGGTGTGACCCAGAATCCTTTCAAATGACTGCTTCTGTTCTGATTCTCGGATCATGTGGGATTTTGTAAGCATCTTTTAAGGGTGGAATCTCTATTTCCCACAACCCTCTATCTCTCTGGAAAATAAGCACTACTGGTCTTCAAAGCCCAACTTTCTAGGAACTCTTCTTTCCAGCACAGGATCCCTGGGCTTGGGAGCCCGATGTTGGGTTCGTACCCCTTGCTCCCTGGGAGCACCTCAGAAATTGTAATTATTCTCCCATTTGTGGGCCACCCACTTGGTGGTATGGGTCTTGACTCTGTTGAGATTTTGCCCTTCCTTCGTGTGTTGCCTTCCTTATATCTTTAGCTGTAAAACATCTTTTATAGTAGGTCCCGGCCTTTTTCATCAGTTGCTCTTCTGTAAACAGTTGTGACTTTGGTGTGCCCATGAGAGGCATCAAACTCTGGGTCTTTGAATGCTACCATCTTGGACAATCTCTCCACTTCATTCTTAAATCATATTATTTATGTTGCCGAGGTGCCTTCCTTATATCTTTAGCTGTAAAACATCTTTTATAGTAGGTCCCAGCCTTTTTCATCAGTTGCTCTTCTGTAAACAGTTGTGACTTTGGTGTGCCCATGAGAGGCATCAAACTCTGGGTCTTTGAATGCTACCATCTTGGACAATCTCTCCACTTCATTCTTAAATCATATTATTTAATTTTTCTTAGTATCTCTTTTGATTAGCGACAGTTTGAAATTTATTATCACACATGTTTACTTCGCCTGTTTTAAAAAATTTAGTAGTGCATTCATTCATTTTGAAATAAAGGTAGTGACCTGTGAATTTCCATACCTCAAGAATCAAGGATAGGACAAAAGCCTTTTCTACCTGTGTTACCCTCAAACTCTGCACCCCACCCCAGCCTGGGGATTAACCTCTTGCACCCATGCTCACCTTCTGTTTTTGGACCGTTAACCATCACTGCATCTGTATGTGTGTTGACAAAGTGAACTCTAGTCTTTCCAGTTTTTGTGTTTTGTTTTTTGGATTAGGGAACAGTCCTACTATGAATGTATATTTACTGGTCTGCTGAAGTTCATATATAAACCTGTCAAGCACATTACCAGAATTGGAATTGCTTGTATATACACTTTGATAAATTTTAGAGACAATGGTAGAACAGAAGTAAATTGTATTTCAAATCCCACAATATTCTCACACCGTGAAAACCCTTCACTTTTTAATGTATTTGTGTTTAGTTTATCTTTATGCCCATACTGTATTTCCCAGAGATGGGTAAGTGTTATGTTTCTTGCTAGCGCATTTACCGTATTGTTCAAAGTCAGGTGTTTAGTGGTTTTAGCATGATCATATTTCCGTGAACTCGCAAATACAAATCTTCTCTCACACTGTCTTTTACTCCCGGCTGTTTTATATTGCCCTCCTAATTCTCAGTCCTGGTCTTTCTTTATGTTCTTCATCAACCTGTATAGGTTATACTATTTTCTCCCTTATTCCAGACCAATAGGATAGAATAGAACACCCAGAAATAAACCCTGATATATGGCCAAATGATTTTTGACAAGTTGCCGAGACTTTTCAAGGTAGAAATGATAGTATTTTCAACCAGTGGTGCTGAGAAGTCTTGTTGTCAACATGCAAAAGAAGGAAGATGGACCCTTACCTAACATCATATGCAAAAATTAATGAAAACGTATCAAGAAACTAAATATAAGACCTAATAAAATAAAAAGTCTTAGAAGACGACACAGGATAAGAGCTTCATGACTTTGGATTTGGCAGTGTTTTCCTCAATATGAAATGAAGGAACAACAGAAGTACAGCTAACAAAACAATAAATAATTTGCAGTACATAATTTAAAAAAATGTGTATCAAAGAAATGTAAACAGAATAAAATAGCAACTCACAAGATGGGAGAAAATATTTGAGAGCCATCTATATGACAAGAGATTTATATTCAGAATATACAGAGAACTCCTACAACTCAACAAAAAGCAAACACCCTGATTCAAAAATGGATAAAAGACTTGAATAGATGGTTCTTCAGAAAGATGTACAAATGACTAAGCACTTGAATAGATGCTCCGTATCCCTAAATGCATGTTTATATGTTTGTGTGCATGCATACACACACATACACAAGCAGAAAACAAGTATTGGTGAGGATGTGAGGGAGTTGGAAGCATTGTGCTATGTCAGTGGGAATGTAGAGTGATACAGCTGCTTTGCAAAAGAGTATGGCAATGTTTCAGATATTGAAAAATAGAATTACTACATGATCCAGGAATTTTACTATGTGGTATACCCAAAGGAGTTGAAATAAGGGTCTTAAAGAAATATTTTTACTCTAGTGTTTAGAGCAGTAATAATCACAGTAGCTAAAATATGAAAGTAACCTAAGGGTTCATCCACTAGTTCCTGGATAAACAAAGTGTGGTATACCCATATAATACAATATTATTCAGTCTTAAGTGCGGCGAGCCGCTTCTGACCAGCAGAAAGACGAGTCACCACACGCTAGATTCTTCTCGTATCACACTTTATTGGAGTACAGCTTGGTTTCAGACAGATGGAGGGAAGACCCCGAGCTTTGTTCACACTGGCTTTTTATAATGCACTATAACCTGTGGCAACCTGTGGTTGGCTGGTTAATTCAACCTGTGGTTGGCTGGTTAACTCAACCTGTGGTTGGCTGGTTAACTCAACAAGATATGTGCTGTTCACAATTTATTGGTTGCAATTCTGATCCTTTATTAGCATATTGGCTCGTCGTGGCGCATGTGTGGCACATAGCCTTTGGGCTACTCCCTGATAAGCGTTATCTGCGAATGGCAGAACAACAGCTTCCCACGTTATCTGTGGCATGGCAGAACAACGGCTTCCCACACTTAAGAAGGAAAAGATCTAGGAATATGCTACAACATGCATGAATCTTGAGGAAACTTAGCTACCAAAAATGCCATTTTTGTGACTTTTAGTGGGTCATAACAATACAACTACTTATTTCAATTATATGGGGTACTTAGTGTAGTCAAAACCATAGAAGTTGGGAGGGTAATGATGCTTTTCAGGGGGTTATGGAACAGAAAGGAAAGTTATGTTTAAAGGATATAGAGTTCCAGTTTTAAAACGTAGAAAAGAATTAGAAAGATAAATGGTGATGTTCATCACCCAATAATATGAATGTATTTAATATCATTGAATGGTGCACTTTATAATAATTAACATGTTATTTTTTATGTTATTTGATTTTATCAACATACACAATTGGGAAAGAATGTAATATCAGGAAAGGGAGTGGCCTTGGGATAGAGCAGAGAGTAATCAGAAGGGTGAGACACTACATATGTTGAAGAAGAAGAGCTGAGAGTCTTCATTGGACAGAAGAGACTTCATAAAAATGAAAACAAATTACTCTGAGGGTGTATTAAATAGATATCTGTGGGTGTACTGCTATCTCCCATGGGTTATCTTAAAGAGTCTTTAATAAAGTCCATAAGGCTTGCTGAGGCTTTTTAAAAAACTGGATTCCCTAGGAGATAATTAGAGGGTGGTACTTAAGTCTATGTCTAGGTTGACAGATTTTGCAGGGAAGACGGACCTGAGAACAGTGGATGTCCAGAGAGTGTATGTACATGGAAATTAGAAAAAAATAATAAAGGGAATTAGGAAAACTTTGGACTTCGAAGGTCATGTATTGCTGAGTCAGACCTGAGGTTTCTAAGGAGTTATACACAAAGTTGCTCTTTTGATTACTTGTTGATAGAGATAAGTGGGAAAACTAGAGTCGTTTCCAAGTGTGGGTAAGATATAATGAGAGGATGGAGGTGGAAAGTAGGGAGGCCCAGAAAAAAGTGGGAAGGTCATATTGGGCCACGATGGTGGTAAGAGCCAGAAGAACAGATGGTAGGGCAGACTATGGATTCATCTTTCTTATTTCGGTTCCCCACCTCATCCTTAATAATTCTTGGGGAATATTTCATTGCTCTATGATGCAGGTACAGAATTCGAGTGAGGAGACTACACCCTCATTGTCCAGCTGTCTGAGTCCTCCATGTGCTTCAAATGATGGAGAGTTATTGCTTCTTTATGAGAAGAGTTAGTACCTCGTAGCTAAGCTTAAGCTGTAGCTTATGCAATATTGATTCCTTTTTATATATACTGTTGGCATGGAGGTTCCTCCTCCTCTTTTCTTGACCATTATGAAATGAATCTATATTTCTCAATATTTGGGTATATCAGATAAATACATTAAGTAAAGGCATCTTATATATTGCTCCCTGCATAGTTTGCTCTTTCTTGTTTCTCTTTTACCTTTACTAAATTAGCACAGGGAGAGGACCTTGAAATGTTCTAATCAGGAGAGATTAGAACATCATGTTTCTAGAGAGGTTGGTTGGACAGAGCAGGGGTCCCAGTGAGAATCAAAGCTTCTGTTTCTACTTGGAAGTGTACCTGTATAGAGTAGAGGGCTCCAGGAAATATCCTAGAATATTCCAGTGTCCCCGTGGGAGATCATTAAGAGAGGCAGGATCTGGTACCAGATCAGTGTTCTACGACGTGCTTGTCAGTCATCTGGTGTGAGATTCTCAGAGCCAATCCTATATGGTAGAGCTGAGTGCAGAGTGATGAAGAACCTGTGAAAGCCTTTGATTGCACGTTAAAGAAGAAGCTCTGATTTCAGGGAGAATTTTCTTACCTGACTGAATGTCACCCTTCTGTGGGGATGAGATTCTGTGCTTTTCCTCTCTTGACCACTGACTGAAAATCGTTAGAGGATCATGTCTAGAAAGCATTCTTTATTTAATTTCTTAAAGAGGAAAACATAGAAAACATTTGTATCCACTTTCAAATTGAGGATCAAGGGGAATGACATCTGTGAAAAATGTCAGAGTAGGGAGCTCTGGCTTGTGTCCATCCCCAGAAACACTGACATACATGGTAAAACCTGTCAGAATGATCTTATCAACACGTGTAAGTTTTCTTTTCTTTTCGCCTTGTTGGAACTTAACTTACTACAGGATGTGGAGACTAAACAGGGAAGTAGAAACTGTATTTCCTGATAAGAGAATCACTAAGTCACATTAGCTGTTCTGAGGTATGTCTTACTCACCGTGACTGTAATTAAAACAAACAAACAAACACTTTTTTTTTGTAAGTCAGTTCTGACATTTCCTCGTTAGACAAGGTAACAGATACAGACTAAGATCTACCAGAATTGAGAAAAATTTTGATTGTACCTGTGTTGAATATATGATCATGACCTGCTACAAATCTTCATTATACTTATTGCCACAACTGACAAATTCCCTTTTTCCACTCCTGATATGTTGCATCTAAGGAATGCATAGGACATTAACCCCAGCAGGTGCCACATGGATTACTGCATGTTTCCCTGCTGGAATACCACACATTCTCGAGTGTCATGCCTGCAGAGTATCTGGGCTCTTCTTTTTTCTGGATAAAGGTTAGATAATCACCTGATTTTATGAGAAATATATAAATTGTATTTGCATATTCTTCAGGTTTTTATTTATCCATTCTCTTTCAAGACCTAAGTGCAAATATTAAAGAGATTTCCAAGAGGGTGGTAAATAAGACAGCTATGTTTATGCTCCAAAATTAGCAATAAATCATAATACAATTGTAAATGCATTAATGTGTGATTAATATGTAGATACTTATATAAATTAATATGTAGATACCTAGTAATGCTTTGTGGAGAGCTTCAGAATCTAGGTATTAAAAAGAAGAAGAAGAAGCAGTTCTTGAAACTCTCAGGGAATTATAGAGAAGTCTTTGTGTCTATAAATATCAATCTGAAATAATGCATATTCTCAGAAATAAACTAGGCATAAAATTGTAGGAAAAAACTTCATGAAATGAAAGAGCATGCGATGGCCATACAAGAAAAAGAATATTCTCAGAAAATAATGAGCAGTGTGGAGTTCAGGAGAAGGGTAATACAGATTCAGAGAGTAATACTTTGGAGAGTCTAATTATGAGTTCCTCATATTTCATCTTTGGAGAGACGGTAGTCATTTGAAATATGATGTTATAAGATGACGTTAACATACTTAAATACTTTCGTTTAGAAATGACCACTTAGAACCAGAATAAATGAAGGAGAACACAAAATTATGTTTTTGTTGATTTTTGAAGACCTCAGGTGAGTGCTGATAATTTAAAAATACATGATGTCTTTCACTGCAAAGTAAAGGAGCTGTTACAGTGGAGGATTCCTGGACTGAATGTCAATATTATGACATAGTATGAGTGTGTTTCTTGTTTGGTAATTGCAATCATTGTTGCTTTTGTTGTGGTCATCCATTTACAATGCTTGGTGTCAGTTGATTTATCTCTTGTAAAAATAAAATACAGTCTGTGTGTGTGAAAAAAAAGCATTATGTCTTGATAAAGTTCTATGGAATTTGAGATCTGGAAAAAAGCATTTCTTTTCTGTAATGCTAATTGGACATTTTTGCAAGAAAGAGATTTCAGGATGCAAATCTCATGTCTCTAAGGTGGGAAGTCAGTTCATGGTGGAACATTCTATTAAACTTGTGTGAGTGGAGAAATATTTCTTTGGAAGGAAGAGGTCACGAATCCCTTTTTAATAGTGGTTTATAGTATACTGAATGAGCAAAATGGCTATTTCTGAACTTTAGAAAAAAATAATATAGTTTTTCTGCATTTATATTATGAAGCTGATGTAGAATATCAAAAATTCTTTATTTTGAAAAGCAATGTAATCAGTTTGACGTAATTCATATATATTGAACCTGTGGTACACACACACAATAAAACTTACATTCAAAAAACTTTTTGCACTTAAGAAATATTTTCTAGTGTAGTTGATTTACAATGTTGTGGGTTTTTTAAATACATGTTTATTGGAGTATAATTGCTTTATAACACTGTAGTAGTTTCTCCTTTACAACAAAGTGAATCACCTGTATGTATACATATATTCCCCATATTCCCCCTTCTTGAGCCTCCCTCCCACACTCCCTATCCCACCCCTCTGGGAAACATAAAGCACCGAGCTGATCTCCCTGTGCTATGCGGCAGCTTACCACTAACTCTTTTACATTTGGTAGTGTATGTATGTCAGTGCTACTCTCTCACTATGTCCCTGTCTCCCCTTCTGCCCTGTGTCCTTAAGTCCGTTCTCTACATCTGTGTCTTTATTCCTGCCCTGTCACTAGGTTCGTCAGTACCATTTTTCTAGCTTCCATATATATGTGTTCACGTACGGTATTTGTTTTTCTCTTTAGACTTACTTCACTCTGTATGACAGACTCTAGGTCCAACCACCTCACTACAAATAACTCAATTCTGTTCCTTTTTATGGCTGGGAAATACTCCATTGTATATGTGTGCCACATCTTCTTTATATATTCAGCTGTCGATGGACACTTAGGTTGCTTCCATGTCCTGGCTATTGTAAATAGTGCTACAGTGAACATTGTGGTACATGTATCTTTTTGAATTATGGTTTTCTCAGGGTATATGCCCAGTAGTGGGATTGTTGGGTCATATGGTAGTTCTACTTTTAGCTTTTAAGTAATCTCCATACTGTTCTCCATAGTGGCTGTATCAGTTTACATTCCCACCAACAGTGCAGGAGGGTTCCCTTTTCTCCACACTCTCTGCAGCCTTTATACATTGTTGTATTAATTTCTGCTGTGCAACAGTGTGATTCAGTTATATATATATAATGTATTCTTTTCAATTATGGTTTATCACAGGATATTGAATATAGTTTCCTCTGCTATACAGTAGGTCTTTGTGGTTTGTCCATCCTATGTAGAATACTTTGCTTCTGCTATTCCAAAACTCCCAATCTTTCCTTCACTCTCTCCTTGGCAACCACAACTCTGTTTTCTATATCTCTGTGTTTGTTTCTGTTTCATTGACATGTTCATTTGTGTCCTGTTTTCGATTCCACATATAAGTGATATTATATGGTATTTGTCTCTTTCTTTCTGTCTTACTTCACTTAGTATCATTATCTCTAGGTCCATCCATGTTGCTGCAAATGGCATTATTTCATTCTTTTTTATGTCTGAGTAATATTTATTGTCTACGTATACTATACCTTCGTTATACATTCATTTTTCAATGAACATTTAGGTTGTTTCCATGTCTTGGCTATTATCAATAGTGCTGCTATGAACATAGGGTTTTATGTATCTTTTTGAATTATAGTGTTGTCTGGATATATGTCCACAAGTGGGATTGCTAGATCATATGACAACTCTATAGTTATTTTGAGGACCCTCCATACTGTTTTCCATAGTGGCTGCACCAACTTACATGGCCTCCAACAGTGTACAAGGGTTCCCTTTTCTCCATACCCCATCCAGCATTTGTTAATTGTAGATTTTTTTAATGATGGCCATTCTGATCAGTGTGAAGTGATACCTCATTGTAATTTGGATTTGCATTTCTCTAATAATTAGTGATGATGAGCATCTTTTCATGTGCCTATTGGCTATCTGTATGTCTTCTTTGGAGAAATGTTTCTTTAGGTTTTTTACCCATTTTTCCATTGGGTTATTTGTTATTTTGTTACTGAGTTGTATGAGCTGTTTGTATAGTTTGGAAATTAGGCCCTTGTCAGTCTCATCATTTGCTAATATTTTCTCCCAGTCCAAAGGTTGTATTTTCATTTTGATTATGGTTTCCTTTGCTGTGCAACAGCTTATAAGTTTGATTAGTTCCTGTTTCTTTTTTGCTTTTACAGTAAGTCCCCTACATATGAACAAGTTCTGTTCCAAGAGTACGTTTGTAAGTCCAGTTTGTTTGTAAGTCCAACAAAGTTAGCATAGGTACCCAATTTACACAGTCGACTATATGGTATTGTACCGTAATAGGTTTATAATACTCTTCACACAAACAATACATAAAAAACAAACACAAAAACAAAGAAAACATTTTTAATCTTACAGTACAGTAACTTGAAAAGTACAGTAGTCCAGTACAACAGCTGGGATACTCGGGCTGGCATCGAGGGAACAGGAGAGAAGAGTTACTGATTAGTTGAGGGAGAGGAGGTGGGAGAAGGTAGAGGTGAAGGATTATCAGCAATAGGAGACAGAGGGCAAGCTGCCATTTCACTCATAACTGACGTTGATGACACAAGTTCTGGTTCCTTGCTGGATTTAATTCTATCTACCCTCTTGAAAAAATGATCAATTAATGTCTGGGCAGTGGCTCTTTTTTTCTCATCATAGATGACAAGGTAGCACTGAATTTCATTCTGAATGGCTGCTGCCACCTTTGGGTACCATTCTAGGTTTGGGTCCTGTGACCCCAAAACTAACAGTGCTTCCTCAAATAAAGAAGATTCCCTTGCCATTTTCTGTGTCGTGAATCTCTTCAGTTCTTCAGTTACTTCTTCTTCCTCCTGTCCCTCTTCATCCTTTCTCTGGGCCTCCAGTTCCATCAGTAAGGTCCTCATGTTGCACAGCAAGGAGTTCAATGAAAGCGTCCTCCTGCAGATCTAGCTCCAGCTTCTTGCTGAGGGTCACTATGTTGCTGAAGACCTCTTTGGACTTCTGATCTAACTTCTCAAATCCACAAAAATCATGAACAAACTGTGGGCAAAGGTTCTTCCAAACCCCATTCATGGTGACTACCATACCTTCACACCATGCAAAGTCAGTGTTTTTATGGTCTTGTAGATGTTATAGTCCTTCCAAAGTTGTCCCTTGGTTCCTGATTTGTCACTTACCTTTACTGCCTGACAAAAAGTGTGACATAAATAATATTTCTTGAAAGTCGCTCTAACTCCCTGGTCCATAGGTTGGATGAGCAACGTAGTATTCGGTGACAGATGCACTACTTTGACGTTGGGATGAAAGTCATCCATGGATGGGGGGTGGCCCAGAGCATTGTCGAGCAGCAAAAGAATGTTTTGCTGGAACGTCCTTCTCCAAGCAATATTTCTCTACATCTGGGATAAAGTGTTGGCAAAACCAGTCCTGGAACGTGGCCTGTGTAATCCGGGATTTGGGGTTACGCTTCCACACAACAGGAAGAGAGCCCTTGGCTATGTTTTTAAGGGTTCTCGGGTTCTCTGAATGATAAACTAAGAGAGGCTTCAGCTTCAATTCACCGGAAGCATTGCCACCAAACAACAGTTAGCCTATCCTTTGCTGCTTTACAGCCCGGCATCAACTTTTCTTCCTTACTGATGTAACTTTGGTCTGGCATCCTCTTCCAGTACAGTTGTATCTCATCCACATTAAAAACCTGGTTGGGTAAATGCACACCATCATCAATAATTTCTCAAAGTGTTTCCGGAAGTTCCCGGACAGCTACCCTATCTGCACTTGCTGCCTCTCCACTTACTTTTACATTGTGAAGGTTGGCTCTAGCCTTGAACCAATAAAACCAGCCATGGCTGGCATTAACAGATGTGTCCTCTGATTCTTTGCTGTGTTTCTTCTTCAAGTCTTCATAAAGGCTTTTAGCGTTCTCTTGAATCAGCATTAAGCCGAGCGGGACTCAGCGCTGATGTTGATCCTGCCTCTTCACACTGAGAAGTTTCTCCATCTCCATCACTTTTCCATGCTTCTTCTATATTTTGTCAACATCGTCAGCACAGCAGACTTCACCTGTTCCATGATCTTGTCCTTGTTCTTTAGATTCGTGCCAATGATTGAATGATTCATGTTATAAAAATGAGCGATGTCTAACATCTTTTTGCCTTGCTCCACTCTCTCAATTACTTTCACTTTTTTTCCCATCATTATCGCTTGGCCCTTCTTATCAGTACCAGCTACATCACTGCTGCTTTTATGCTTCCAGAAATCTTGGGCTTGAAATAAAGGTACTGTACTACTGTACTCTACACAGTACTGTAGAATACAAAAAAGCACAAACACTTATAGAGGATGCACACACATGACAATGTATGCCAGACACGTGAACTAACTTACATGATTGGACATGCGAATGGACGTTTGCATCTTTGAAAGTTTGCAACTTGAAGGTTCGTTATGTAGGTGACTTATTGTATTTGTTCTGCCTAGGGGGAAATGCCTAGGAAAACTGTGGTGTGATTTATGTCAGAGAATGTTTTGCTTATGTTCTCTTCTAGGAGTTTTAAGGTGTCCTATCTTATATTTAAGCATGTAAGCAGTTTTGAGTTTATTTTTGTGTATGGTGTGAGGGTATGTTCTGACTTCACTGATTTGAATACAGCTGTCCAACTTTCAAAACACCACTTGCTGAAGAGACTATCTTTTCCCCATTGTATATTCTTGCCTCCTTTGTCGAAGGTTAATTGACCATGGGCATGTGGGTTTATTTCTGGGCTCTCTATTCCATTCCATTGATCCATGTATCTCTTTCTATGCCAATACCATGCGGTTTTGATTACTGCAACTTTGTGGTATTGTCTGAAGTTTAGGAGGGTTATGCCTCCTGCTTTGTTCTTTTTCCTCAGGATTTTGTTGACAGTTCTGACTTTTTATGGTTCCAGATACATTTTAGGATTATTTGTTCTAGTTCTGGGGAAAATGTCATGAGCAGTTTGATAGGGATCACATTAAATCTGTAGATTGCTTTGGGTAGTATAGCCATTTGAACAGTATTAATTCTTCCCATCCAAGAGCGTGGAATGTCTTTCCATTTCTCTGAATCATCTTCAGCTTCCTTTACTAATGTTTTGTAGTTCTCAACATATAAGTCTTTCACCTCCTTGGTGAGGTTTATTCCTAAGTATTTTATTTTTTTGATGCGATTTTAAAAAAGAATTGCTTGTTTACGTTTCCTTTCTGATATTTCATTGTTAGTGTAAAGAAATGCAACCAGGGACTTCCCTGGTGGCTCCATGGTTGAGAATCCACCTGGAAGTAGAGGGGGCATGGGTTTGAGCCCTGGTGCTGGAAGATCTCACATGCCGTGGAGCAACTAGACCTGTGTGCCACAAGTACTTAGCCTGCACATGAGAGCCCATGAGCCACAACTACTGAGCCCGTGTACCACAACTACTTAAGCCCGCATGCCTAGAGCCCGTGCTCCACAACAAGAGAAGCCACTGCAATGAGAAGCCTGTGCACCACGACGAAGACTAGCCCCCACTGGCCACAACTAGAGAAAGTCCGTGCACAGCAATAAAGGCCCAATGCAGCCAAAATAAATTAAAAAAAAGAAAAACCAAGAAATGCAACCAATTTATGTATGTTAATCTTGTATCCTGCTACTTTGCTGAATTTGTTTATCAGTTCTAGTACTTTTTGTGTGGAACTTTTAGGGTTTCCTTTATATATATTATCATGTCATCTGCATATAATGAGAACTTTACCTCTTCCTTTCCTGTGGTTAGCTTTTATTTCTTTTTCTTGTCTGATTGTTGTAGCTAGGACTTCCAATACTATGTTGAAGAGAAGAGGTGAGAGTGGGCATCCTTGTCTTGTTCCAGATTTTAGGGGGAAGGCTTTCAGCCTATGAACATTGAGTATTATATTGGCTGTGGGTTTGTCATAAATAGCTTTTATTATGTTGAGATATGTTTCCTCTATACCCACTTTGGTAAGTGTTTTTTTTTGTTTGTTTTTGTTTTTGCGGTATGCAGGCCTCTCACTGTTGTGACCTCTCCCATTGCGGAGCACAGGCTCCAGATGCGCTGGCTCAGTGGCCATGGCTCACGGGCCCAGCCGCTCTGCGGCATGTGGGATCTTCCTGGACTGGGGCACGAACCCGTGTCCCCTGCATCGGCAGGTGGACTCTCAACCACTGTGCCACCAGGGAAGTCCTGGTAAGTGTTTTTTATCATGAATGGATGTTGAAGTTTTTCAAGTGCTTTCTCGGCATCTATTGAGATGATCATTTGTTTCGTGTTTTTCCTTTGTTGATGGCGTGTATCGTGTTGATTGATTTGCATGTTTTGAAACAACTTTGTGACACTGGGGTGAATCAGATTTGGTCATGGTGTATGATCCTCTTATGTGTTGTTGGATTTGGTTTTCTAATATTCAGTTGAGAATTTTTGCATGTATATTTATCAAAGATGTTGGCCTGCAATTTTCTTTTATGGTAGTGTCTTTCTCTGTGTTTTTTCTAAAGTCTTTATTGAATTTTTTCCAATATTGCTTCTGTTTTATGTTTTGGTTTCTTGTTTGTGAGGCATGAGGGATCTTAGCTCCACCATCAGGGATTGAACCAGCCCCCCTTGCCCTGGAAGGAGAAATCTTAACTCCTGGACCACGAGAAAAGTCCCCATCTGTTTTTTTTCTTTTTTTTTTGTGGTACGCGGGCCTCTCACCGTTGTGGCTTCTCCCGTTGCGGAGCATAGGCTCCAGAGGTGCAGGCCCAGCGGCCATGGCTCACGGGCCCAGCTGCTCCACGGCATGTGGGATCCTCCCAGATTGGGGCACAAACCCGTGTCCCCTGCATCAGCAGGCGAACTCTCAACCATTGCACCACCAGGGAAACCCCATCTGTTTTTGTTTGTTTGTTTTAGTAAATTTCTTTCTTTCTTTATTTTTGGTTGCATTGGGTGTCTGTTGCTGTTCACGGGCTCTCTCTAGTTGTGGCGAACGGGGGCTGCTCTTCATTGTGGTGTGCAGGCTGTTCATCGTGGTGGCTTCTTTTGTTGCAGATCATGGGCTCTAGGTGTGCAGGCTTCAGCAGTTGTGGCTATCAGGCTCAGTAGTTGTGGCTCCTGGGCTGTAGAGTGCAGGCTCAGTAGTTGTGGCACACAGGCTTAGTTGCTCCGTGGCATGTGGGATCTTCCCAGACCAGGGCTCAAACCTATGTCCCCTGCATTGGCAGATGAATTCTTAACCACTGTGCCACCAGGGAAGCCCCCCCATCTGTTTTTGATATCAGGGTGATGATGGCTTCATAGAATGTCTTTGGAAGTATTCCCTACTCTTCAATCTTTTCAAAGAGTTTGAGAAGAATCAGTGTAAGTTTTGCTTTGTATATTTGGTAGAAATTGCCTTTGAAACCATCTGATCCTGGACTTTTGTTGGTAGGGAGTTTTTTAAATTACAGACTCTATTTTGCTTTTATTGATCAGTATGTTCAAGTTATCTGTTTCTTCTTGATTCAGTTTTGTTCGGCTGTAAAAAAACAACATATATTTTTAGGTTATGTTAGCGCCTAAATACTTACCATATATGAGACCACAAAAGAGTGAAGAAAAAAATATTAAAATATTTTTTCAAATAGAAAAACTATTGAAATATTTTTAAGAAATTGGGATAATAATACTAATTACAATAATGAAAAATTGTTCTGAACTTAAAGACTGCTTTATCTAAGATGCTTATTATATGCTTATTATAAGCATGATATTATATGATTATTGTTTTATTGTTTTTAAATACATGGGATGTTTTCTCCTTTCTAACGTAATTCGTTTATTTTACCTATATATTGTGAAAAAAATTTAGTTGCACATAATATAAAAAATTACACTTTAATAGGAGATATTAATCCAGTTACATTTACTGTAGTACTGAAAATACTTAGGTTTAGAGTTATCATGTTATTGAGTGCTCTTTTTTATTTATTTATTTTTAAAAAAGATTTAATTTGGGGGGGGCATAAATTATTTATTTATATCATCTTATTGGACTATAATTGCTTTACAACTGTGTGTTAGTTTCTGCTTTATAACACAGTGAACAAGCTATACATATACATATATCCCCATATCTCCTTCCTCTTGCATCTCCCTTCCACCCTCCCTATCCCACCCCTCTAGGTGGTCACAAAGCACCGAGCTGATCACCCTGTGCTATGCAGCTGTTTCTTACTAGCTATCTGTCTTACATTTGGTAGTATATATAAGTCCATGCCACTCTCTCACTTCATCCCAGCTTACCCTTCACCCTCCCCATGTCCTCAAGTTCATTCTCTATGTCTGCATCTTTATTCCTGTCCTGCCCCTAGGTTCTTCTGAAACATTTTTTTCTTTTTTTTTAGATTCCATATATATGTGTTAGCATACAGTATTTGTTTTTCTCTTTCTGACTTCCCTCTGTATGACAGACTCGAGGTCCATCCACCTCACTACAAATAACTCAATTTCATTTCTTTTTATGGCTGAGTAGTATTCCAGTTTATATTGAAGATGTGCAACATCTTCTTTATCCATTCATCAGTTGATGAACACTTAGATTGCTTCCATGTCCTGGCTATTGCAAATAGAGCTGCAGTGAACATTGTGGAACATGACTCTTTTTGAATTACGGTTTTCTCCAGGTATATGCCCAGTAGTGGGATTGCTGTGTCATATGGTAGTGATAGTTCTATTTTTAGGTTTTTAAGGAACCTCCATACTGTTCTCAATAGTGGCTGTATCAATTTACACTCCCAACAACAGTGCAAGAGGGTTCCCTTTTCTCCACACCTCTGCAGCGTTTATTGTTTGTAGATTTTTTTGATGATGGCCATTCTTACCTGTGTGTGGTGATACCTCATTGTAATTTTGATTTGCATTTCTCTAATGATCAGTGATGATGAGCATTCTTTCATGTGTTTATTGGCAATCTGTATATCTTCTTTGGAGAAATGTCTGTTTAGGTCTTCTGCCCATTTCTGGATTGGGTTGTTTGTTTTTTTGATACTGATCTGCATGGGCCGCTTGTAAAGTTTGGAGATTAATCCTTTGTCAGTTGCTTCGTTTGTAAATATTTTCTCCCATTCTGAGGGTTGTCTTTTCGTCTTGTTTACGTTTTCCTTTGCTGTGCAAAAGCTTTTAAGTCTCATTATGTCTCATTTGTTTATTTTTGTTTTTATTTCCATTTCTGTAGGAGGTGGGTCAAAAAGGATCTTGCTGTGATTGATGTCATAGAGTGTTCTGCCCGTGTTTTCCTCTAAGAGTTTTATAAGTGTCTAGCCTTACATTTAGGTCTTTAATCCATTTTGAGTTTATTTTTGTGTATGGTGTTAGGGAGTTTTCTAATTTCATTCTTTTACCTCTAGCTGTCCAGTTTTCCCAGCACCACTTATTGAAGAGGCTGTTATTTCTCCATTGTATATTCTTGCCTCCTTTATCAAAAATATGGTGACCATATGTGCATGGGTTTATCTGTGGGCTTTCCCTCCTGTCCATTGATCTATATTTCTGTTTTTGTGCCAGTACCATACTGTCTTGACTACTGTAGCTTTGTAGTATTGTCTGAAGTCAGGGAGCCTGATTCCTCAAGCTCTGTTTTTCTTCTCAAGATTGCTTTGGCTGTTCGGGATCTTTTGTGTTTCCATACAAATTGTGAAATTTTTCGTTCCAGTTCTCTGAAAAATGCCATTGGTAGTTTGATAGCGATTGCATTGAATCTGTAGATTGCTTTTGGTAGTATACTCATTTTCACAGGGTTGATTCTTCCAATCCAAGAATATGGTATATCTCTCTATCTGTTTGTGTCATCTTTGATTTCTTTCATCACTGTCTTATTGTTTGTTGAGTAAACGACTTTTGTTGTCTCCTTAGGTAGGTTTATTCCTAGGTATTTTATTCTTTTTGTTGCAGTGGTAAATGGGAGTGTTTCCTTAATTTCTCTTTCAGGTTTTTCATCTTTAGTGTATAGGAATGAAAGAGATATCTGTACATTAATTTTGTATGCTGCAACCTTACCAGATTCATTGATTAACTCTAGTAGGTTTCTGGTCGCATCTTTAGGATTCTCTATGTATAGTATCATGTCATCTTCAAACAGTGACAGCTTTACTTCTTCTTTTCCGATTTGGATTCCTTTTATTTCTTTTTCTTCTCTAGTTGCTGTAGCCAAAAATTCCAAAAATGTGTTGAATAATAGTGGTGAGAATGGGCAACCTTGTCTTGTTCCTGATCTTGGTGGCAATGGTTTCACTTTTTCACCATTGAGAGTGATGTTGGCTGTGGGTTTGTCATATATGGCCTTTATTATGTTGAGGAAAGTTCCCTCTATGTCTACTTTCTGGAGGTTTTTTTTAAAATCATAAATCAATGTTTAATATTGTCAAAAGCATTTTCTGCATCTATTGAGAAGACCATATGGTTTTTATCCTTCAGTTTTTTAATATGGTGTATCACATTGATTTGCATGTATTGAAGAATCCTTGCATCCATGGGATAAACCCCACTTGATCTTGGTGTATGATCCTTTTAATGCACTGTTGGATTCTGTTTGCTAGTATTTTGCTGTGGATTTTTCCATCTATGTTCATCAGTGATATTGGCCTGTAGTTTTCTTTCTTTGTACATCTTTGTCTGGTTTTGGTATCAGGGAGATGGTGGTCTCATAGAATAAGTTTGGGTGAGTTCCTCCCTCTGCTATATTTTGGAAGAGTTTGACAAGGATAGGTGTTAACTCTTCTCTAAATGTTTGATAGAATTTGCCTGTGAAGCCGTCTGGTCCTGGGCTTTTGTTTGTTGGAAGATTTTTAATCACAGTCTCAATTTCAGTGCTTGGGATTGGTTTGTTTATAGTGTCCATTTCTTCCAGGTTGCCCATTTTATTGGCATATAGTTGCTTGTAGTAATCTCTCATGATCCTTTGTATTATTACAGTGTCAGTTTTACTTCCCCTTTTTCATTTGTAATTCTATTGATTTGAGTCTTCTCCCTTTTTTTCCTTGATGAGTTTGGCTAATGGTTTATCAATTTTGTTTATCTTCTCAGAGAACCAGCTTTTAGTTATTTTTATCTTTGCTGTTGTTTGCTTCATTTCTTTTTCATTTATTTCTGATCTGATCTTTATGATTTCTTTCCTCTGCTGACTTTGGTTTTTTTTCTTTCTTTCTCTAATTGCTTTAGGTGTAATGTTAGCTTGTTTATTTCAGATGTTTCTTGTTTCTTGAGGTAGGATTGTATTGCTATAAATCTCCCTCTTAGAACTGCTTTTGCTGCATCCCATAGATTTTGGGTGTTCATGTTTTCATTGTCATTTATTTCTAGGTATTTTTTTATTTCCTCTTTGATTTCTTCAGTGATGTCTTGGTTATTAAGTAGTGTATTGTTTAGTGTCCATGTGTTTGTATGTTTTACAGATCTTTTCCTGTAATTGATATCTAGTCTGATAGCATTTTGGTCGGAAAAGATACTTGATGTGATTTAAATTTTCTTAAATTTACCAAGGCTTTTTTTGTGACCCAAGATATGATCTATCCTGGAGAATGTTGCACGAGCACTTGAGAAAAAATGTATTCTGTTGTGTTTGGATGGAATGTCCTATAAATATCAATTAAGTCCATCTTGTTTAATGTATCATTTAAAGCTTGTGTTTTCTTATTTATTTTCATTTTGGATGATCTACTCATTGGTGAAAGAGGGGTGCTAAAGTCCCCTACTATGATTGTGTTACTGTCTATTTCCCCTTTTATGGCTGTTAGCATTTGCCTTATGTATTGAGGTGCTCCTGTGTTGGGTGCATAAATATGTACAATTGTTATATCTTCTTCTTGGATTGATCCCTTGATCAATGTAGTGTCCTTTGTCTCCTGTAATAGTCTTTATTTTAAAGTCTTTTTTCTCTGATGTGAGAATTGCTACTCTAGCTTTCTTTTGATTTCCATTTGCATGGAATATCTTATTCCATCCCCTATCTTTGAGTCTGTATGTGTCCCTAGGTCTGAAGTGGGTCTCTTGTAGACCGCATATTTACTAGTCATGTTTTTGGATCCATTCAGCCAGTCTGTGTCTTTTGGTGGGAGCATTTAATCCATTTATATTTAAGGTAATTATTTATATGTATGTTCTTATTACCATTTTCTTAATTGTTTTGGGTTTGTTATTGTAGGTCTTTTCCTTCTCTTGTGTTTCCTGCCTAGAGAAGTTCCTTTAGCATTTGTTGTAAAGCTGGTTTGGTGATGCTGAATTCTCTTAGCTTTTGCTTGTCTGTAAAGGTTTTAATTTCTCTGTCAAATCTGAATGAGATCCTTGCTGGGTCAAGTAATCTTGTTTGTAGCTTTTCCCCTTTCATCACTTTAAATATGTCCTGCTAGTCCCTTCTGGCTTGCAGAGTTTCTGTTGAAAGGTCAGCTGTTAACCTTAGGGGATTCCCTTGTATGTTATTTATTTTTCCCTTGCTGCTTTTAATATTTTTTCTTTGTATTTAATTTTTGGTAGATTGATTAATATATGTTTTGGCATATTTCTCATTGGGTGTATCTTGTATGGGACTCTCTGCATTTCCTGGACTTGATTAATGATTTCCTTTCCCATATTAAGGAAGTTTTCAACTATTATCTCTTCAAATATTTTCTCAGTCTCTTTCTTTTTCTCTTCTACTTCTGGAACCCCTATATTAGAATGTTGGTGTGTTTAATGTTGTCCCAGAGGTGTCTCAGATTGTCCTCAATTCTTTTCATTCATTTTTCTTTATTCTGCTTTCCAGTAGTTATTTCCACTATTTTGTCTTCCATGTCATCTATCCATTCTTCTGCCTCAGTTATTCTGCTATTGTTTCCTTCTAGAGAAGTTTTAATTCCATTTATTGTGTTGTTCATCATTGTTTGTTTGCTCTTTAGTTCTTCTAGGTCCTTAGTAAACATTTCTTGTATATTTTTCATTCCACTTCCAGGATTTGGGATCATCTTTACTGTCTTTACTCTGAATTCTTTTTCCGGTAGACTGCCTATTTCCTTTACATTTGTTTGTTCTGGTGGGATTTTACCTTGCTCCTTCTTCTGCTGTGTTTCTCTGTCTTCTAATTTGGCTTTGGGGACTGTGTTTGGGGTCTGCTTTTTGCAGGCTGCAGATTCGTAGTTCCCGTTGTTTTTGGTGTCTGCCCCCAGTGGCTAAGGTTGGTTCAGTGGGTTGTGTAGACTTTCTGGTGGAGGGGACTGGTGCCTGTGTTCTGGTGCTTGTGTCTGGATCTTGTCTTTCTGGTGGACAGGTCCGCATCTGGTGGTGTGTTTTGGGGCGTCTGTGGCCTTATTATGATTTTAGGCAGCCTCTTTGCTAATGGGTGGGCCTACATTCCTGTCTTGCTAGTTGTTTGGCATGGGATGTCCAGCACTGGATCTTGCTAGTCTCTTAGTGGAGCTGGGTCTTAGCGTTGAGATGCATATCTCTGGTAGGCTTTCGTCATTTGATATTACAAGGTGCCGGAGGTCTCTGGTAGACCAGTGTCCTGAACTCAGCTCTCCCAACTCAGAGGCACAGGCCTGACACCCGACCGGAGCACCAAGACCCTGTCAGCCGCACGGCTGGGGGTGAGAGCAAGAGGTAGCTTTGGTACATCGCAAAGACCACCAATGAGATTCATTGACCATTTTCTCTCCAGAAGTGAAGAAAACTAAATCCAGTCTTTGGCTAGTCAGCCACTTTGGTAGCCAGCCTCCAAGATGGCCCTAATTACCTCCCAGTCTTCATGTACCTGTGTGGCTCCTTGCACTTGAAAAGGGCCGACTGTTTAATAAGAAATTGCAGAAATGACAAAGTGCAGCTTCCAAAGTTATAAAGGACGTTGCAGCTTCTGCTCTGGTTTCTGCTAGATCACTCATCCTGGGGTAAGCCAGCTGCCATGTCATGAGGACACTCAAGCAGCCCTAAGGAGAGATCCATGTGGCAAGGAACTGAGGCCTCTTACCTACAGCCACATGAGTGAGTCATCTCAGAAGTCAAAAGATTTAATTTTATTTTTGGTTGTGTTGGGTCTCCGTTGCTGCACAAGGTTTCTCTTGTTGTGTCAAGCAGGGGTTACTCATCGTTGTGGTGCACGGGCTTCTCCTTGTGGTCGTTTCTCTTGTTGTGGATTATGGGCTCTAGGTGCATGGGCTTCAGTAGTTGTGTCATGCAGGCTCAATAGTCGTTGCTTGCTGGCTGTAGAGCGCAGGCTCAGCAGTTGTGGCACACGGGCTTAGGTGCTCTGCGGCATGTGGGAGCAACTAAGCCCATGCATGGTTTGTAAGGAAATGACAACTTTCAGAAAATTTAGAATCTGAATACACTCTATACATAGCTTTTAGATAAAGACACAGAAAATTGCCAGATACTGAGAGGCCTCCTGGTCCCATTCTAGTGACTCCCCTTACTGTTTAATATTGTTCTAGTATCTAACAAAAAGATCATGTTACCTGTATTTTGTATTTTATATAAAGGTTATGGCACAGTAAAATCACTTTGGATTGGGCTTTTTTATTTTATGTTGCTTGTGACTATGCCTTTATGGTTGCCTGTTGTTGTGATCATGAATTGCCACTGTTGCATAGGATTCCATAGTGTAAATATTTAACTATTAATTAATTTATTCCAATGTGTATTACAATATGAGTGATTTTCAGTTTGTGTCTATTGAGAATAGCACTGGTATATAAATTCTAGAACTTGACCTTTGGTGGTGTGTGTATAAACTATTGTTCAGTATACATGTAGTAGTAAAATTTTTGAGTCCTAGCTTTCATGTGTTTATCTTTTTAGATATTTCTAAATATTTTCAAAACATTTGTATGATTTTTCATCCTCAGCAGCAGTGAATGAGATTCAAGGATTATACACATTCTTGTCAAACTTGATAATACCTGTCATTTTCATTTGAACTTTCTGGTTAGTGAGTGGTAATTCCAGGTATCACTTTTTTGCATTTAATTGGCTACGAAGAAGCCAAGCATCTTTTGATATGTTTACTTAACATTCTGTACTCTCTTTTTCGAAATGTCTTTTGGTATATTTTCCCCATTTTTACTATTACATTATCTCCTTATTGAAGACTTTTTTTTTTTTAACATCCGAAGACTTCTTATTTAGGAGTTTTTAATATATGCTTGCTATGAGCCTTCTCTCTTTCTGTCTCTCCTTCTCTTTCTTTAGATGAGTGTCAGTTTTTAATGTTAATAACATCTAATCTGTTATTTAGTTTTATTTCTATTTACTTATGTAGTCTTCTTACCTGTAGCAGAACACATTATTTATTCTAAACCACAAACATGTTTTCCTTTCTTCAATAACTCTAATTATTAAGCATTAAATTTAAGTTAACTTTCTGAACTAAATATGTTGTATCATAGTGAGTATTAATTTTTCTATAACAGCTGAAAGGTTACATGTATTTAGAAAATGTTGTATTCAGCTTTCTTTTCATTTGCTCCTACTTCTCATTGATTCACAGAGGTAAACATCACTTCGTACATGGATCTGACTTTTCTCTGATTTCTCATGGTCATTCTCACTAATTCGTCTTGCCTCCTGAAATCTTTAGCAAGCCCATTATTCCACAGAAGCAAAAACTTTCCTTGGGCCTTTTTCCTCAGAAGATTGATAATTCCCACATTTGAAATTGGAGATAGCAATAAGTTAGGAGAAAATGCCACAAGGGTCTCTCATTTTTTTTTCACATCTTGTATCAGCCTCAGCTTGCACTCTGTGTTCAGAGATTTTTGTACAACACATTGATGGAAGATGCCAGTTGTTTCTCTCCTTGGGGCAAAAGACAGATTAATTACCTGACAAATAAAATAAAGACAGTGTCTTGCTCTGCTCAAATGTTGGACAGGATTGCTTGCATCCTAATTTAAAAGTTTCAGGTGACTGAAGCTTAAGATTCCTAAGCTTTAATCCATACTTACACCATGCACAGCACCCAACAGGACTGCTTTACATAACCCCATGAGACTTTTGTGTGCAAGTGGAACAGATAAAAATATAAAACTGTTGCTGTCTTTTGTGTCATAAAAATGATTTTTTTGTCTCATTTAAAATATTTTTTTCTAAAATCCAAAAATGTGTCAGGCTAAAATATTGGAATTTCAAATATGGTAAAATCTAAGACCCTTCAAATTTCTTTCCAGTTTTGTTGATGATGGGATGCCATCAGAGATATGACTTTATTAAACACAATAGGTAAGATTCCTTCATAGCCCTGATTGGAGAATATGAAAATAATCCCTGGAAAAATCTGGACATTTTCTAGTTTTCAAGTATTGGTTAAGATGGTAGAAAGGGTCCTTCATTGTCCTATATGTGAATGCAGGACAGTTGAGAGAGGTGGGGATAAAACAAGCAGCCTAAATATCCTTTATGTTTGTTGTACTACTAGTAGAAAGAGGAAGGCTCAACATGTCACCATGGTTGATAGAGCAAATAAGCTGCTTGGAACTACACAGAAATATACCTGCTTGTATTTTCTGTGCAGTTACCCTCTCTTTTGGTTTGCCCTGATACCTCCCTCAACTTATGTACCAACTCCAGCAGCATTAAGCAGAAATCCAAAAAAATCTATTCTTTGGAATTATGAGGAAGGGAAGACTCGAAAATTTTATAGCGTGCTCTGTACAGGTCAGCATCTTATCTATGTCATGCCATGCATGGAGGGTCAGTAGGTTCAGGGGATTCTGGAAGCACCAAGGTGTGTGGGGTTAATAACAGCTGCATTCATGGGCAGTAAAAGAGAAGGGCCTTATCTTGGTCACTTTCTCAGTGCTAATAGCTGCAAAAAGAAGAGGACAGAGACATCTTAGGGAGAAAGCCAACATTAAATGAAATGTCCTAATTACTCTAGGCAACCTCTCATGATAGCCTCCCATAGCTCCTCAAATCCCTACATCCTTGCACAAGGGATAGTGTAATATTACTGGAGCGTGTGACTGCAGATTGACATTATTTTTGTTGCAAAAAATGAAAGTAGGTTCAAGTGATAGGGTTTGAAAAGGGTTCACAGTGCGAGGGAAACTATTGTAACAATGTGGACAGAACCCTTTGGATGGATTCATCATGTTTTTGTTTTTGCTTTTTTTGCTGCTTCAGAATCTGTAGTAGAGATTGATGTGTTCCATGATGCACTCCCGCTTCTTATAAGTTTTAGATGGAATACCCCATTAGGAAGAAGTGCATGTAAGGAAGATTAGTGAGTCAAACTCCTCTGCCCTCTGTCATCAGTGGGTGCAAAGGGATTTAGACCAAGTGCTTTCATCCTTTGATGTGCAAAGTTTTCACTATATGAATGATGTTTTGTTTGTTTGCAGGTCAGGAGCCTTGGTCTCAATATCCCTGTTTAAAAAGTGTTATCACATGTCTGCCAGAAAGAATTGCTGATGACACTGGAAAAAGTTGAGAGTTATCCTTAACAATTAAGGGTTTTGTAGCAACATGGATGGACCTAGAGATTGTTGTACTGAGTGAAGCAAGTCAGACACAGAAAGACAGATATCATTTGATATTGCTTATATGAGGAATCTAAAAACGAAAAAAAAAGGTACAAATGAACTAATTTACACAAGAGAAATAGAGTTATGGATATAGAAAACAAACTTATGGTTACCAGGGGATAAGTGGGGAAGGGATAAATTGGGAGATTGGGACTGACCTATACACAGTAGTATATATAAAATAGATAAGTATTGATAAGGACCTGCTTTATAGCACAGGGAACTCTACTCAGTGGTGTGTACTGGCATATACGGGAAAAGAATCTTAAAAAAAACAAGGGTTTTGGAATTTTATAATAAATATAAATGTGAAAACCTTTAACATGAAAGGAAAAGTCAGTTAACTCTCTGGTCCCTGTTATGGTATAAACATTTTGTACCTCTAATTTAAAAATTTTGAAGCCCAGCTCCCATGTTGATGGTATTAGGGCTTTTGGGAGGTGATTAGGTCATGAGGCAAGAGACCTCAAACATGGGATTAGTGACCTAATAAATGTAGCACACAGAAGATCTCATGCCCACACATGATTTCATTGCCGAGCGAGAAGACCCACATTATGAACCAGATATTCGTCCCTTACCAGACACTAAGTCAGCTGGCAACTTGTTCTTTTTTGGCAACTTGTTCTAATTTTTTGGCTGTGTTGGGTCTTTGTTGCAGTGTGTGGGCTTCTCATTGGGTGGCTTCTCTTGTTGCAGAGCACGGGCTCTAGGCGTGCGGGTTTCAGTAGTTGTGGCACACGAGCTCAGTAGTTGTGACCTGTGGGCTCTAGGGTACAGGCTCAGTATTTGTGGTGCACGGGCTTAGTTGTTCCATGGCATGTGGGATCTTCCCGGACCCGTGTCCCCTTTATTGGTAGGCAGATTCTTAACCACTGCACCACCAGGGAAGGCCCTGGTAACTTGTTCTTGAACTTTTAAGCCTCAGCAATTATGAGAAAACAAAAATATTCTGTTGTTTATAAAATACCAAGTCTCTCGTATTTTGTTTTAGCAGTCGAAGAGCTGGCTGAGGAGAAATATCTGTGAGTTTGAAGACATATCAACAGAAACCTTTAAATCTCAAGAAAAGAGAAAATGGGCAGGAAAGAAATCAACAGAACAGAGTAATCAATAATTGTGGAACAATAAAAATGCTGTGACCTATACATAAAGGGTATAGCAGGAGGAGCATAAAGGTAACAAAGAACAGAAAATACGTTTTTATTTTTATTATTTATTTATTATTATTATTATTATTTTTTTTTTTTGCAGTACACGGGCCTCTCACTGTGTGGCTTCTCCCATTGTGGAGCACAGGCTCCGGACGCACAGGCTCAGCGGCCATGGCTCACGGGCCTAGCTGCTCCGCGGCACATGAGATTTTCCCGGACTGGGGCACGAACCCGTGTCCCCTGCATCGGCAGGCAGACTCTCAAACACTGTGCCACTAGGGAAGCCCAGAAAATATTTTTAAAAAAATGACTGAGGGACTTCCCTGGTGGCGCAGTGGTTGGGAGTCCGCCTGCAGATGCAGGGGACATGGGTTCATGCCCCGGTCCGGGGGGATCCCACATGCCGTGGAGTGGCTGGGCCCATGGGCCATGGCTGCTGGGCCTGTGTGTCCGGAGCCTATGCTCCGCAACAAGAGAGGCCACAGCAGTGAGAGGCCCGCGTACCGCAAAAATAAAAAGTAAAAAATAAATAAAAAAATAAAAATGACGGAAAATCTCCCCAAGTGAATGTCTGACACTAAATCCACAATATCCAAACTTAGAGGAACATATGAATAGTAAAGAAAACTGACCAATATCTCTCAGGAACATCAATGCAAAAATCCTCAACAAAATATTAACAAATCGAATCCAACAATATTTTGAGAGAATTTTATATCATGAATGAGAGGGAATAATCCCAGGTATGCAAGGCTGGTTCAACATTCTAAAATCAAATAATTATATCCATCATATCAACACCCTAAAGACAATCATTAGCATATCAATAGATTCAGAAGACCTTTGAAAAAATCTAACACCCATTCTTCATAAAAGCTCTCAGTTAAAGAAATAGACTGGAGCTTTCTCAAGTTGATAACAAAGATCTACAGGAAACTTTTATCTTACATCATGATTAATGGTCAAAAACATGAAGCATTTACACTAAGTTCAGGTAAAAGCAAAGATGTCCCCTTTCATGACTCCTTTTCCATATTTTACTCCAAGTCCTTGCTAATGCAATAAGGCATGAAAATAAATAAAACAAATACAGATTGGGTAGAAAAAAATGAAAGTAGCCTAAGTAAAATGTGGACCAATATACTTTATGGACACCTCACTAAAAAAAATAGACACTATGCATATAAGTATACAGAAGAATAATCCATATTACATGCTGCCATGAAAAAGCAAATTAACAATACAATTACATACAATTTTAGCCATTAGAATGGCTAAAATGTGAAAAATGACAAGAACAAATTCTGTAGGGGATGTGGAACAATAGGAAATGTCATTTGTTAATGGTGGAAATGAAAAATAATGCAGCTACTTTGGTAGTCTGATTGACACTTGCTATAATATTGAACATGCCCTTACTGTACAATCTGGCAAGTGTTCTCATGGATATTTACTGAAAGTAGTTTAAAACACTCTTCCAGACAAAAACCTGCATATGGATATTTATAGCACCTAATTCAATATTGCAGAAATGTGAATGAAACTAAGGTGTCCTCCAATAGGTGAAGGAAATGATATAGTATTAATATATTCTGGGAATGGGATAATATTGAGCACTAAAAAAGTAAGCTATCAAGCCATAAAAATACGTGGGAATTCTTTTTTTATTTTGAAATATAGGTGATTTTCTTTATTTTGTGATTTAAATTTTCTTGGAGTATAGTTGATTTACAATGTTGTGTTCATTTCAGCTGCACAGCAAGTGATTCAGTTACACATATGCATATATTCATTCTTTTTCAGATTCTTTTCTGATAAAGGTATTCCCAGAATATTGAGTAGAGTTCCCTGTGCTATACAGTAGGCCCTTATTTGTTATCTCTTTTAAATATAGTGGTGTGTATATGTCAATCCCAATTTCCAGTTTATCCCTCCCGCCTCCCCTTACTCTGGTAACCTCCATTCTGTGCTCCATAGTGGCTGTTACCAATTGGCATTGCGACCAGTAATATAGTATTGGTGGCGCAGTGGTTAAGAAACCGCCTGCCAGTTCAGGGGACACAGGTTCGAGCCCTGGCCCAGGAAGATCCCACACGCTGCAGAGCAACTAAGCACATGGGTCACAACTACGGAGTCTGTGCTCTAGAGCTCACGAGCCACAACTATGAGCTCACGTGCCACAACTACTGAAGCCTGTGTGCCTAGAGCCTGTGCTCCACAACCAGAGAAGCCACCGCAAACAGAAGGCTGCGTACCACAATGATGAGTAGCCCCCGCTTGCTGCAACTATAGAAAAGCCGCACGGAGCAACGAAGACCCAACGCAGATTAAAAAAATAATAATAAGTAGTAGGTTTATCTTTTTTTCCACACCCTCTGAAGCATTTCTTGTTTCTAGACATTGTGAGGATGGCTATTCTTAGTGGTTCCAGGTGATACTTCTTTGTACATCTGATTTGCATTTGTCTAACATAAAGCAATGGTGAGCATCTTCATATGTGCTTTTTTTTTGAACAGTGTGAGTAAAATTTACCCCTTGAAAACGGGTTATTGAAATGTTGCCTTGTTTTTAAGTCTATTTCGATTACCTACCCCAAGACATTTTTTGAGGGCTGTTGTCATTTACAGCTCCCCAGGCATGGTGAATATGACGTACCTATAAGGTCCAGTTTTAGAATTGTCATTATGGGAAACAGACGGCGGCAGGATTTCTATTGTCCCTCTCTGGTTACTGACACAACCTTAGATGTAGGGAAAGTCCTGTTCCTGGGTTTTAAATTAGAGTGGGATGTGCCTGACCAAACATGTAAGGGCTTCTGTCCCATTCATTCTTCCCCTTACCCTTCATCCCCCGAACAAGTATAAACCCCTGCAAAATCACCTGTTGAGGGTGCTGTCTTGTAGAGTGGGATGACCCTAATGAAGGAGTCGGGAGGTCAGAACCCAAGCACCAGGATACGTTGAGACCAGGTCATTTTCCAAATGTCATCCAGCCCAGAGAGTCCACCATCCTTTGGGTGTCAGAGGGTTGGTTTAGTAGTATGAGGGCACACTTAGATCTGGAGATTGTGATCCCATGCAGAGGGGACCAGGTACTACATGTTCAAGGGGTTGAATTAGCTGGCATAACCTCCCGAGGTCCTCAGGCCCACAACAGTCCAGCCTTGGGACCAAACTGGGTCTGTGTCCAGGGATGTGACGCTAGCACGTTGACCGCGACTAAACGAATTTAGTGATCATTTTTCTTTTCTATAATTTAATTTTAAATTTATAATGGAGTATAGTTGATTTACCATGTTGTGTTCATTTTTGATATACACCAACATGATTCATTTATACAGAGATGACTATATATTCTTTTTGGAATTATTTTCCCATTGAGCTTACTAAAGGGTGTTGAGAAGAGTTCCAAGTGCTCTACAGCAGGTCCATGTTGATTACAAGTTTCTCTCTCTGTAAATATGTATATACTAACTCCAATCTCATGATTTATGCCTCCAACACACCTTTCCAGTTTGGTAACCATAAGTTTGTGTTCTAAGTCTGGACTCTGTTTCTGTGTTGTAAGATAGTACCTTTGTATCAATTGTTAGATTCCACTGATATGTAATATCATATATTTATCATTGTCTGATTTATGACACTTAGTATGAATGTATCTGTGTCCTCCGAGTGGCTGCAAATGGCCTTATTCCATTCATTTCATGGCTGAGTAATATTCCATTGTACATATCGACCATAATTTCTTTATCCAGTCTTCCTTCCAAGGATGTTTAGGTAGCTTCCATGTAGAGGCTCTTGTAAACAGGGCTGCATACCTTTTGGAGTGCCTGGGTCCTGTCAATTTACGTTTTTTCCAAGATACAGGCCCAGGAGTGGAAGTGCCATATACTCTGAAGCTCTGTTTTTTAGATTTTTAAGGAATTACCACCCACTTCTCCACAGTGGCTGTTAGCAATTTACATTCCCACCATCAGCTTGTCAGGGTTCCCTTTTCTCCACGCCCTGTCCTGCATTTCAGGTTTTACACTTTGTGAGCTTGGCCATTCTGACTGGTGCGAAGTGATACCTCTTTGTAGTACTAATTTACATTGCCGTCTGTTTTGTTGGCCAAAAAGGGAGTAAGGGTTTTTCCTGAATATATTAAGGAATAATGCATACAGCCTTTTTGGCGAACTGCATCATTGGCGATGTTCAGCAGCTTTGCATGTGCTTTAATGGCGAGTGCAAACTACCTCTTGAAATCCCTTTCCTGCAATTCTGCCTTGCTTACAAGGCCTTTACGAATACTTGGCTCAAGAAATGACTTCATTAGATGTGTCAGTTACAACCCTGCATGTTTGTGAATTGCAGTGCCCCTGAGCACCAGTTTTCAACTTGTTGTTTAGGGAAGCAGCCACAAAGGGGCAGGATTTCTACAGACCCATTCCGGTTACTGGGGCACCTGAAGGATAGGGAAATTCTTCTTCCGGATTAGGAAACTAGAGTGGCATATGCCAGTCCAAACATCTAGGGCTTGTGTCTCATTCCATCCCCCCATTCCCCTTCTTCACATGGAAAATTCCAAGCTGTGCAAAACCGGCTGCTGAGTGTGCTGCCTTCCCAAAGTGGGGAGACTCTAAGGAAAGGAGCTGGGGAACCCGAATACCAGGAGAAGTGGAGATGAGGTGACTTTCCCAAACTCTTCCCGAACAGACGGTGTACCATCCTCTGGATGTCCCATTCATGTTTTAGCTGTAGGAAGGGTCCCCTGCACCTGGAGATATGGGACTCATGGAATGGGGGCCAGGCAGTATTACTCTAAAGGTGCTGCATTTGCTGTCTCATCCTCACCAAGCCTCTCAGACCCATGAGTGTAGAGCCTTAAGTCCCATCCAGCTGTGTGTCTAGATGTGTTCAGTCCAGGTTGCATCACAGCAAGAGAAGTTTTCTAAGAATTTCTCTCTCTCACTGTCTTTTTTTTCTGTTCTTGTTATTTAATTTTATAATGGGGTATAGCTGATTTTCAATACTGTGTTTCTTCCTGCTCTACATCTATCCACTTGATTCACTTAAAGAGAGACATCAATAAATTCTTTTACAGATTCTTACCAGTCTTATATATCCTCTTCCGGTGACAACAGTGTGCTGAGTCCAGCTCTTTGAGCTATAGAGTAGGTCCTGTCGATTACCTATTTTGTTTATGGAACTGTATCTATGCTAATTCCAACCTCCTGGTTTATGCATCACCCCACCCCACCTTTCTCCTTAAGCAGCCATAAGTGTATTTTCTAAATGTGTGACTCTGTTTCTGTTTTGTAATTGAGTTCATGTGTAGCCATTTTTAGATACCATCTATAAGTGATACCTTATGATGTCTCTTTTTATGTCTGACTTATGTCACTTAGAATGATCGTACCTCAGACTCCACGAGTTGTTGCAACTGGCCTTATTTCACTGATTTAATTGCTCAGTAATATTCCATTGTACGTAAGTACCACATTTTCTTTATCCATTTTTTACTTCCAAGGACATGTAAGTTGTACCCAAGTCGAGGCATTTCTAAACAGAGCAGCATGAAACGTAGGGGTGCCTGTGTCCCGTCGATTTTTGGTTTTCCCAAGATATATATATATGAGTGCAAGTGCCCTATGGTCTGTAGCTCTGTTTTTTAGATGTTTTAGGAAACACCATACACTTCTCCCTAGTGGCCTTTGGCTATTTACATCCTCCCCATCAGCGTAACAAGGCTCCCTTTTCTCCATGGCCTGTGCTGCATTTCTGGTTTTACAATTTTCCAGGACAGCACTTTTGTTGAATGTGAAGTGAGACTTCTTTGTAGTGCTGATTTGCATTTGGCGCTTGTTTGCATGGCCAAAAAGAGCGTATGCGTTTTTCCTGAATATATTTATTTTTATGATGGGGTTTAGCTGATTTCCACTGCTGTGTTTATGCCACTTTACACCCACTTGATTCACTTACAGAGAAATATCAATAGATGCTTTTTAAGATTCTTACTAGTCAGATATATTCTTCTGTGGTGAATAGGGTGTGTTGAGTCCAGTTCATTGAGCAAGGAGTAGGTCTTGTCTATTACATATTTGGTTTATGGAACAATTTCAAACTCTGGTTTTATGCTTCACCCCACCTCACCTTTCCCCTTAAGCAGGCATAAGTGTGTTTGCTAAATGTGTGACTCTGTTCTGTTTTGTAATTCAGTTCATGTGTAGCGATTTTTACATTCCCTCTATAAGTGATATAATATGATAAGCTTCTTTTTTTGTGTGACTCATTTCACTTAGAATCATCATACCTAAATCCAGTCATTATGATGCTACTAGCCTTATGACATTGATTTCATGGCTGAATGATATTTCATTGTACATAAGCACCACAACTTCTTTATCCAGTTTTCTCTTTCCTGGAATATATAAGGTGTACCGAATTCAAGGTTCTTGTAAACAGAGAAGCCCTAAACTTTGGGGTGCCTGAGTCCTGTAAATTTTTAGTTTTCTGAAGATATACACCCATGACTGGAAGTGCCCTATGCTCTGTAGCTCTGTTTTGTTACATGTCTTAGGAAACACCATACACTTCTCCAGAGTGGCCGTTGGCAATTTACATCTCACCCATAAGCCTAACAAGGCTCCCTTTTCTCTATATCCTGTCCTGCATTTCTGGGTTTTACACTTCTTCAGACCCATGTGAAGTGAGGCTTCTTTTTAGTACCGATTTGCATTGCCCACTTGTTTGGTTGGCCAAAAAGGTCATATGCCTTTCTTCCTGAATATATTCAGGAAGAAAGGCATACGCGCTTTTTGGCCAACTGCATCATTGTTGAAGTTCTGCCGTTTTCATGTGATTTAAAGGCGAGTCCAACCTACCTCTTGAAAACTGTTTCCTGCAATTCTGCTTTGCATTCAAATCCTCTCCGTTGCGTTACGTCAATATATTTTTGGATGATAGTTATCATTTATAACCCTGCAGGTTTGTGAATTGCAGTGCCCCTGAACTCTATTTTTCAAATCGCCTTTTTGGAAGCTGGCTGCAAAACCGTAGGATTGCTTCAGGCCCAGTTCTGGTTCCGGTGGGCAGGCTGAGCCTTTGGTGAATTCTTCTTCCTGATGCGAAATTAGACTGACATGTGCCTGTCCAAACACCTAGAGCTAGTCTGTTATTGGTTCCCCCTCTTCCCGTTCATCCTCTGGACAAATTGCAAACTGTGTGAAACAGGAGGTTAAAGGTGCTGATTCTCCAAGTGGGGAGATTGTTAGTCAAGGGGCTGGAATGGCAAACCCAAGCACCAGGAGAGGAAAAATGAGGTGCGTTTTGTTTTTGTTTTTGCTTTGTTTTGTTTTTTTGCGGAACGCAGGCCTCTCACTCTTGTGGCCTCTCCCGTTGCGGAGCACAGGCTCCGGATCCGCAGGCTCAGCGGCCATGGCTCACGGGCCCAGCTGCTCCGCGGCATGTGGGATCTTCCCGGACCGGGGCACGAACCCGTGTCCCCTGCATCGGCAGGCGGACTCTCAACCACTGTGCCACCAGGGCAGCCTGAGGTGCGTTTTAGAAACCTTTTCCGTTCACACGGTGTACCATCCTCTGGGTTTCCCATGCATGTTTTAGCTGTAGGAAGATTCCCTTAAACCTGGAGACTTGGGGTCCATGGAATGGGTAGCACAAGGTATTGCCTTAAAGGGTCTGCATTTGCTCACCCAACCTCACCAACCCTCTCAGCCTCAAGTGTTGAGCCTTATGTCTCATCCAGCTGTGGGTGTAGATGTGGTCAATCCAGGTTGCATCACAGCCCCTGAAGGAATTTTATAAGAATTTCTCTCTCTTTTGAAGGAATTTTATAAGAATTTCTCTCTCTTTTGCTGTCTTTGTGTTTTGTTTTTGAAATTTATTTTATAATGGGGTTTAGCTGATTTTCACTGCTGTGTTTATGCGGCTCTACACACACTTGATTCCCTTACAGAGACATATCAATATATAGGTTTTAATATTCTTACTAGTCAGATATATTCCTCTGCGTTGATTAGGGGGTGTTGAGTCCAGTTCATTGAGCAAGGAGTAGGTCTTGTCTATTACACATTTGGTTTTTGGAATGGTATCTGTGCTAATTTCAAACTCTGGTTTTATGCATCACCCCACCTCACCTTTCCCCTTAAGCAAGCATAAGTGTGTTTTCTAAATGTGTGACAATGTTCTGTTTTGTACTTCAGTTCATGTGTAGCCATGTTTACATTCCCTCTATAAGTGATATCTTACGATAAGTTTCTTTTTCTGTGTGACTTATTTCCCTTAGAATCATCGTACCTAAATCCACTCATTATGCTGCTATGGGCCTGATGACATTGATTTCATGGCTGAGTGATATTCCGTGGTACATAAGTACCACAACCTCTTTATCCATTTTTCTCTCTCCTGGGATGTTTAAGGTGTACCAAACTGGAGGTTCTTGTAAACAGAGCAGGTCTAAACTTTGGGGTAGCTGTGTCTTGTTGAATTTTAGTTTTCTGAAGATATACGCCCATGAGTGGAAGTGCCCTATGCTCTGTATCTCGGTTTTTTAGATGCTCTAGGAAAAATGATACACTTCTCTAGAGTGGCTGTTGGCAGTTTACATCCCAACCATCAGCATAACAAGGCTCCCTGTTCTC
>NW_020174712.1:0-6670 GCF_003031525.2 Neophocaena asiaeorientalis asiaeorientalis
GGTGTGGGGTGTCTTGTGGCGAGTCCCAGCGTCTCCCTGTGCATGACTGTTGGGCAGTCAGTTGTGATTCTGGTGCGGAGCGTCCCTGTGCTCGGCCATCCTGAAGCAATCTCAGTGCCATTATTTTTGGTCATTGCTTGTTCAGCAGCTGTGATTTTGGTGGGAATCCTAGGAGAGGCTGCAGCAGCAAAGACCTAGTTGAAGAGGCTGGAGAGCTTTATCTCCTTTTTGCCTCTAGTTTATCTAAAGTTTTCTCCAGCCCAGAAACCGATTTATGTCCTCACACTTGTAGGAGAGGAAATCAGACCTTTAACATTTTTGGCCAATGCAGAGCTCACCTTTTGGAAGGTTTGAATCCTTTCCTCCCAGGCCCGGGCAGCCCATCAGCCCCTTAGGGACAGTCAGTTGTGGAGGAGTTCCAACTCAGAGAAGAATGCACACTTTGAAAAATCCACCCCGTGTCTGCTGATTGGAGCATTTAGACCACTGACATTTAAAGTCATTAATGGTAAGTACACACCTATTGCTATTTGTATTCTGTTTCCCACTTCTTATAGTTTCTTCTCTGTTTCTTGTTTCTCATGTTGTGGTTTGATTTGTCTTCAGTAGTATGCTTGGTTTCCTTTCTTTTTGGTTTTTGTGTATCTGGTAGGTCTTTGATTTGTGGTTACCATGGGGCTCATATGTTGATCCATAATTATATGTACTTGCTTTAAACTGATAGTCAAATATTTAAGTTCAGACATGTCCTAAAATATTTTTTTTTACTCCCCTCGTACAGTGTATATTTGATGTTATAGTTTACATCTTCATGTTCATCCCTTTACTGTTATAATTGCTTTTAGTCTTGTTTTGTGTTTCAGTCTACATACTGGTTTCAGTGATCTTAAATCCTTAGTATATATTTGCCTTTCCTATTGGGCTTTTCCCTTTCCTACAGATTCCTGTTACTTCTCTGTTTCAAAAAGACCCTTCAACACTTCTAGAATAGTTTTAGTATTACTGAATTCTTTTGGGTTTTGACTGCCTGAGAAATTCTTTATCCTTCTGTCTCATATGATGATCTTACTGGGTACAGTATCTGAGGTGGCAGGGTTTTCCCTTTGAGAACTCTGTATGTATGCTGCCCCCTTTAGGCCTGCAAACTTTCCACAGAGGAATCAGCTGATAGTGTTATGGGGATTCCCTTGTATATAACTGTTTTCCTGTTGCCTTTAGAATCCTCTATAACTTTTGCTGTTTTAATCGTGGTATGTCTCAGTGTGAGTCTCTTTGTGTTCATGTTGTTTGGGACCCTCTGCGCTTCCTGTACTTGGGTATCTGTTTCCTTTTTTAGGTTTGGGAAGTTTTCAGCCATAATTTCTTCAAAATACGTTTGATCCCCTTCCTTCTCCTTGTAGAGAATCCCTATTATGGAAATGCTGACACAATTTTATATTATCCCATAGATCCTGTATGTAGCTTTCTTTTTTTCATGTGTCTTTCTGTCTGCTGTTCTGATTGGGTGATTTCTATTCTCTCTCTCAGTTCACTTATGTGTTGTTCTGTGTCATTCAGTCTGCTATTCATTGCTTCTAGAGCGCTTTTTAATCTCAGATTTAATTACCTGTTTTTTTAAAGTATCTTTTTGATTAGGCTGTCTTTATAGCTTCTAGTTCCTTATTAAAATAATCTGTGCTTAGATCAATTCTTAATTCAGTTAGCATTTTTAATTCATTGTCTGGTAGACTCATTACCTTTGTTTCATTATTTTTTCAGGGCTTTGCTCTCTTTCAGTTGAGAATAGTTCCCCTGCGTTGTCGTTTTTCTTAAATTTCTGTGTCTGAATTTAGGTGAAACAGTTACCTGCTGTGATCTCGAAGGGAGTGGATGGCTCTGTTCCTTGAAGTGTTTTTTCCTTCTTTCTGCATTGGGGCCGTTGCTCCGAAGGAGGGGATTGCTGGAGCAAGTGGGGCTCATGTGCTCACAGAGGTCTGTGCTGGTGTCTGCCCTTCCGCTTGGATGCAGCCCAGTGTCGCGTCTTTCCCCCGTTGTGGCTGTCCGAGACCTAGTGCAAGGCTGTGGCGTGGAGTGGGTGGGTGAGCAGATTAGCTCAGCTGGGAGTGGGGGGTTGTGGTGTGCTGCAGGGGTTCTAGCAGCCCCACTGTTGTTAGAGGGTCTGGGCTGCCTGTGTGGTGCACCGACAGTGGCTGCCACCACCCCATCTGGACCTCACCCCGGGCCCCTAGGCCACTCCTGTGGCCCTCGATTGAGTCTCCTCCCAGGGCCTGGCTTCCCTAGAAACACTGCTGAGGTGTGGCATGGAGTGCATGGCATGTCTCCTCACTCGGACTGGGGAGCCTGGCAGACTGGGGAGCCTGGCAGGCTGGGAGCCACTAGGTCAGACCTCTCTCCAGCCTGTCCAGTGGCGAGCCAGCACCTATGCACTCCTCGTGAACGGAGCCTAGGCTTCTCCAGCCTTCATACCTGTTACAACAGTTCTCCAACCAGCCAAGGGAGGCTTGTGTCCACTACACAGGGCCCCAGGCCTGGGAGGCCCAGTCTGGCTTGCCTGGCTCACTCCCAAGGGCAAGTGTCCACCTGCACAATCTCCCTCTTCTTAGTACCCTCCCAGGGGCAGGGGTCCCGAACCAATGCTTTTCTTCCTGTCCTCGCTGGTTACGTATCTTCCTGCAGCCTTGGTTGTACAGCAGCTCTGCCAGTTTCCACGTAGTTCCCCTGAGAACTGCTCCACGTGTAGATGCATTTGACGTCTGTGGGAGGGGGTGAGCTCCACGCCCTTTGCTCCCACCTTGTTCTCCCTCCTCTGGGGGTCTCGACAGTGCTGTGACTCGGCCCCTCCTACCCAGCTTGTGCTTCCTTCTTTATCACTTGCAGATCTTTTCTGGTAGGTTCGAGTCTTTGTCAACAATATATTCTTCGCACACTGTAATTCTGGTTTGCCCTTGAGAGCAGGCGAGCTCAGGGTCTCCCCTCTGCCATCTTGGGAACTCTCTCTCCTGCGTGTAACTTTTGACTCCCCTAAACTCAACTACTATACTATTGACCAGAAGCCTTACCGGTAGTGTAGTCAATGAACATATTTTCTATGTGTGTATTCACTGCATCGTCACAGAGAAGTAAGCTAGAGAAAACGTTAACGTCATAAGGAATACTTATAACACTGCATTTATCAATGATGTACGTTTACAAGGTGAGTCATCTGTCAGTATGTCAATATTATGATATAAAACACTGCAGAGGTTCCATATATTACTAACATTAGGCATCAAAAACAATGAAAATTCATTTTTATTTACAGGAATAATGGTTCAGGCATTGATAACGAAGCAGCAGCAATATGACGTATGTAGTGTGGACAGGAGTGTCACCTGCCATTCCAGTAAACAAAGATACTAGGCACAATCAAGCCACCAGCCGCTGCAGCTGCCCTGAGGGCGTGCCCTGCGGGGATCCAGGAAACATTCTGTGCTCTGGGTACCAGCCCTAGATCGTTTAAGTGCACATCTAAAGAATAATTTCAGTGAGGCCAGATTCTTCATCTTCCCATACATACAAAAGCACTAAAATTATTAACCTGAACTGTCTGGGGCTTTGGTGTGTGTGATAAGCAGTAATCTTTGACTAAATTCTTGTCTTCCAGCATAAACTCGATGCATCTTGGCACCTCCCTTACCTGCTGAGAGGCTGTCTCCTGGGCTTAAAACTTTAACTTGCAGCTTTTGGGTTGTATGTTTTCCTTCAGTCAGCGGCTTTGGTGACCTGAAGGGAACTTGGAGCAGGCTTCTCCTCTGCCTGAGCCCTGCAGGGACTGGCGGACTGGCCAGCAGAGGCCTCTTGTGCCCAGCCGTCTCCTTGGTGAGCCCCCCTGGTCTCAGATCTCCTGTTACTGGCTGATCCTATTGTATTTGGTGGTGGATAAATCCCTCACTGGAGGGGAGGAGGTTTTCCTTGAATTTAATTTCAAGAAGAAGTACCTGGGTTATCCCAGTTGAGGGATGTTGGGGAGATTTTACTCAGTTGAAAGACACTGAGTTTGGTTGGACTGGGAAATTAGGTGGGAGACTGACATGTCATTTTTCCTTTATTTGGCTACTTTAACAGATTACTGGAATAAAAATGAAGATGTCCCTTCTTTGGAGCTGAAAGCCCTTATGAGCCATCTCCTTCCTGACAGCACTGGCTTTCTCAGGCAACTGGGAAACTTGTGGGAGTGGTGGAGGTAAGTCCTCATACTGGGCTGCCATCTGTAGAGGGAAACCCACTCATCTCAGCTGGGGACACACATAAGAGCCAGCCACTCAGTGCTGCAAGCACCCACTGTGGTCTTAGGCTACAGAAAGTAGGACCTGTAAGAGCGCTGCACTGGCTCTGGGCTAAAATCCCAAGGAATCAGGCTCACAGCCAGCACACTGGCCCACCACGGGATCATCAGGAATGATTCTTACCTCAACAGATGGACCCTGGAATGGGAAACAAAACAGATTAGCTCAGCTGGGAGTGGGGGGTTGTGGTGTGCTGCAGGGGTTCTAGCAGCCCCACTGTTGTTAGAGGGTCTGGGCTGCCTGTGTGGTGCACCGACAGTGGCTGCCACCACCCCATCTGGACCTCACCCCGGGCCCCTAGGCCACTCCTGTGGCCCTCGATTGAGTCTCCTCCCAGGGCCTGGCATCCCTAGAAACACTGCTGAGGTGTGGCATGGAGTGCATGGCATGTCTCCTCACTCGGACTGGGGAGCCTGGCAGACTGGGGAGCCTGGCAGGCTGGGAGCCACTAGGTCAGACCTCTCTCCAGCCTGTCCAGTGGCGAGCCAGCACCTATGCACTCCTCGTGAACGGAGCCTAGGCTTCTCCAGCCTTCATACCTGTTACAACAGTTCTCCAACCAGCCAAGGGAGGCTTGTGTCCACTACACAGGGCCCCAGGCCTGGGAGGCCCAGTCTGGCTTGCCTGGCTCACTCCCAAGGGCAAGTGTCCACCTGCACAATCTCCCTCTTCTTAGTACCCTCCCAGGGGCAGGGGTCCCGAACCAATGCTTTTCTTCCTGTCCTCGCTGGTTACGTATCTTCCTGCAGCCTTGGTTGTACAGCAGCTCTGCCAGTTTCCACGTAGTTCCCCTGAGAACTGCTCCACGTGTAGATGCATTTGACGTCTGTGGGAGGGGGTGAGCTCCACGCCCTTTGCTCCCACCTTGTTCTCCCTCCTCTGGGGGTCTCGACAGTGCTGTGACTCGGCCCCTCCTACCCAGCTTGTGCTTCCTTCTTTATCACTTGCAGATCTTTTCTGGTAGGTTCGAGTCTTTGTCAACAATATATTCTTCGCACACTGTAATTCTGGTTTGCCCTTGAGAGCAGGCGAGCTCAGGGTCTCCCCTCTGCCATCTTGGGAACTCTCTCTCCTGCGTGTAACTTTTGACTCCCCTAAACTCAACTACTATACTATTGACCAGAAGCCTTACCGGTAGTGTAGTCAATGAACATATTTTCTATGTGTGTATTCACTGCATCGTCACAGAGAAGTAAGCTAGAGAAAACGTTAACGTCATAAGGAATACTTATAACACTGCATTTATCAATGATGTACGTTTACAAGGTGAGTCATCTGTCAGTATGTCAATATTATGATATAAAACACTGCAGAGGTTCCATATATTACTAACATTAGGCATCAAAAACAATGAAAATTCATTTTTATTTACAGGAATAATGGTTCAGGCATTGATAACGAAGCAGCAGCAATATGACGTATGTAGTGTGGACAGGAGTGTCACCTGCCATTCCAGTAAACAAAGATACTAGGCACAATCAAGCCACCAGCCGCTGCAGCTGCCCTGAGGGCGTGCCCTGCGGGGATCCAGGAAACATTCTGTGCTCTGGGTACCAGCCCTAGATCGTTTAAGTGCACATCTAAAGAATAATTTCAGTGAGGCCAGATTCTTCATCTTCCCATACATACAAAAGCACTAAAATTATTAACCTGAACTGTCTGGGGCTTTGGTGTGTGTGATAAGCAGTAATCTTTGACTAAATTCTTGTCTTCCAGCATAAACTCGATGCATCTTGGCACCTCCCTTACCTGCTGAGAGGCTGTCTCCTGGGCTTAAAACTTTAACTTGCAGCTTTTGGGTTGTATGTTTTCCTTCAGTCAGCGGCTTTGGTGACCTGAAGGGAACGTGGAGCAGGCTTTTCCTCTGCCTGAGCCCTGCAGGGACTGGCCAGCAGAGGCCTCTTGTGCCCAGCCGTCTCCTTGGTGAGCCCCCCTGGTCTCAGATCTCCTGTTACTGGCTGATCCTATTGTATTTGGTGGTGGATAAATCCCTCACTGGAGGGGAGGAGGTTTTCCTTGAATTTAATTTCAAGAAGAAGTACCTGGGTTATCCCAGTTGAGGGATGTTGGGGAGATTTTACTCAGTTGAAAGACACTGAGTTTGGTTGGACTGGGAAATTAGGTGGGAGACTGACATGTCATTTTTCCTTTATTTGGCTACTTTAACAGATTATTGGAATAAAAATGAAGATGTCCCTTCTTTGGAGCTGAAAGCCCTTATGAGCCATCTCCTTCCTGACAGCACTGGCTTTCTCAGGCAACTGGGAAACTTGTGGGAGTGGTGGAGGTAAGTCCTCATACTGGGCTGCTATCTGTAGAGGGAAACCCACTCATCTCAGCTGGGG
>NW_020174712.1:7181-47442 GCF_003031525.2 Neophocaena asiaeorientalis asiaeorientalis
CCCCCAGCAAAGGAGGACATTAAATCAGAAGTACTTCTATCCCCCTTTAAGGAGAAACCTTTCACAGGAAGAGGGGAACTGTCCTCTGTGCTTACATACACACCCTGGACTCGAGCAAGACTTAGGGCTTTAGCTAAGGGGTTTCCTGACCCTAGTCAAGGCCCATTGGGATATGCAGGGAATATGAGTTAGCCATCCAAACCCGTGAGTCTGGGTTTGCAGATATGTATCCAGTAATACAGCTATTCCTTTCTGAAAGTAAAGCAAGGCAATGGATAGAGAAAGCAGAATGGAAACAGCCCTTAACAAACTTCGATTTTCGAGTAAATTACTCATTTATCCCAGAGTTTTTCCCAAAAGCCATAGCCTAGACAAAAATTCAGCAGTGCAAACAAAAACAAGATAAAATCCTAGATTATGATGTGTGAGAACTTTTAAACAATATTCTGGCATAACATTCTGGCATAACATCTGAATGTTCTCTAACCACCAAAATGATCCTTTGCTTAAGTCCATTTCAGAAGGTATAAATGAGGAATTGGCTACTGTAATTAAAAAACACAACTTAGGTTGGTCAGTGTTGCATACAAATGCCCTTACCACGCTGGCTGATGAGCTTTTCAAAATCAAGTCATCAAAGGAGAGGATACATCTGTAAAAATCGTGAACCTTCGGGACTTCCCTGATGGCACCAGTTAAGAATCTGCCTGCCAATGCAGGGGCTACAGGTTCAAGCCCTGGTCTGGGAAGATCCCACGTGCTGTGGAGCAACTACTGAGCCTGCGCTCTAGAGCCTGCAAGCCACAACTACTGAAGCCCATGCTCTGCAACGAGAAGCCTGCACACTGCAACTAGAGTAAAGCCCAGGCACTGACGCACTGCAGTTGAAGACCCAACGCAGCTAAAGGTAAATTTATGAAAAAAAAATCGTGAGCCTTCAACTGTGCCAATTAAGTAAGCAAGGTCAGGCTACAGTTAACAACCCCCCGTTCAATCCTCGACTGACAGAGGAACCTAGCATTTCCTTTTACTGTGTTTAAAAAAAAAGAAAGAAGGAATGTAGAAAAATGAAAGATCTCAAGAACAGACTAGATTTCAGATCGGAATACCGAGTTAAACAAGAATAGGGCTCCTCTGAGGGAACAGTGGGAGTCTTTCTTCTGTAACACCCTGGGAGAAGTATGTGGTCTTAGGCTACAGAAAGTAGGACCTGTAAGAGCGCTGCACTGGCTCTGGGCTAAAATCCCAAGGAATCAGGCTCACAGCCAGCACACTGGCCCACCACGGGATCATCAGGAATGATTCTTACCTCAACAGATGGACCTTGGAATGGGAAACAAAGCTTTCAAAACAAAAAGGACCGATTGCTAGCCTCCAACTAACACCCAGGCCAGGTTCATGTACAATACGTATGGAATTTATACCTGCAAATACTCACTTGATTGGAGAAACCACACTAAAGGAGATCACAACCTAAAATGGCCATATTTGGGTTCTTCTGACATTCCAAAATTTTCTTGTGTATGCAGCTAGCGAAAGCAGTCCATAGGATCAGATGGAGTGGAATGCTTATGGATATTTAGAAGCTTCTAAAAGACGAAATGATAAGCTTTTGCAGGAAATCAACCAAAACTTTATCAACATTTCTGAAAGCTGCCAGTATTACCCCTGCCTCTCCCTCTGCTCCCCCTCACTTTTCCATCCCCTCCGCCCCTTGCTGCTTCCTCTCCCCCCAGCAAAGGAGGACATTAAATCAGAAGTACTTCTATCCCCCTTTAAGGAGAAACCTTTCACAGGAAGAGGGGAACTGTTCTCTGTGCTTACATACACACCCTGGACTCGAGCAAGACTTAGGGCTTTAGCTAAGGGGTTTCCTGACCCTAGTCAAGGCCCATTGGGATATGCAGGGAATATGAGTTAGCCATCCAAACCCGTGAGTCTGGGTTTGCAGATATGTATCCAGTAATACAGCTATTCCTTTCTGAAAGTAAAGCAAGGCAATGGATAGAGAAAGCAGAATGGAAACAGCCCTTAACAAACTTCGATTTTCGAGTAAATTACTCATTTATCCCAGAGTTTTTCCCAAAAGCCATAGCCTAGACAAAAATTCAGCAGTGCAAACAAAAACAAGATAAAATCCTAGATTATGATGTGTGAGAACTTTTAAACAATATTCTGGCATAACATCTGAATGTTCTCTAACCACCAAAATGATCCTTTGCTTAAGTCCATTTCAGAAGGTATAAATGAGGAATTGGCTACTGTAATTAAAAAACACAACTTAGGTTGGTCAGTGTTGCATACAAATGCCCTTACCACGCTGGCTGATGAGCTTTTCAAAATCAAGTCATCAAAGGAGAGGATACATCTGTAAAAATCGTGAACCTTCGGGACTTCCCTGATGGCACCAGTTAAGAATCTGCCTGCCAATGCAGGGGCTACAGGTTCAAGCCCTGGTCTGGGAAGATCCCACGTGCTGTGGAGCAACTACTGAGCCTGCGCTCTAGAGCCTGCAAGCCACAACTACTGAAGCCCGTGCTCTGCAACGAGAAGCCACTGCAACGAGAAGCCTGCACACTGCAACTAGAGTAAAGCCCAGGCACTGACGCACTGCAGTTGAAGACCCAACGCAGCTAAAGATAAATTTATGAAAAAAAAATCGTGAGCCTTCAACTGTGCCAATTAAGTAAGCAAGGTCAGGCTACAGTTAACAACCCCCCGTTCAGTCCTCGACTGACAGAGGAACCTAGCATTTCCTTTTACTGTGTTAAAAAAAAAAGAAAGAAGGAATGTAGAAAAATGAAAGATCTCAAGAACAGACTAGATTTCAGATCGGAATACCGAGTTAAACAAGAATAGGGCTCCTCTGAGGGAACAGTGGGAGTCTTTCTTCTGTAACACCCTGGGAGAAGTAGAGAGACAAGACAGAGAAACAAAGCCCTAATAGATACAGGGACCACCTTTTCAGTTTTAAACCAAAACCAGAGGCTCCCTCCCATGAAGTAATACTTCAGTGTAGGTGGTAGGGATTTCTACTGCACCTCTTTATTTAGGAGAACTTAAAGGAAGGCACTCATCTTTTCTAGTAGAAAGCACCCCTATTCACCTGACAGGAAGATTTATTAGAAACTTACGAAGCCCATATTTCCTTACTCCTAAGGGGGAGATGTTTTGAGAGCTGATTTCCTTCATCACACAATGTTTGTGAGCCATGGTCAAGGTGATGCTGACGAAGACTTGCTAGGCTTAGTACCTGAAGAGTTACTGACATATGGAAGTACATTCCACACGGCCCGTTAAAAGGACCCGAGACGAGAAGAACCGCGTCAGTACCCAAATGGAGGCAGGCAGCCAGGGAGGGAGTAACACCTGACACCAGCTTACAGTGAGAAAGGCTTCATGCCTTGCACCGGCCCTCGTAACACGCTCATTCGGCCAGTTGGCAAACCTAATGGCAAGGGCTGGAGGTTTGTGGGGGGTTAGAGCTCTAGCAGTGCCACCATTACTCCTTGCCATTTGTGTAGTGCCAACCCCCATGCCTTTCCGTCCTGTGTTCTAAACAGTGACTTCTTTTCTGTGGCCTCTGCAGTGCACTGTTTAGCATCCCTGTGCATCCTGGTAGCCAGTACCCTTTGCCTTTACTTGGGATGAACGGCAGCATACGTGGACTGTAACACGGCAGGGCAATACTCACTTTCCCCAGGTATTAAAAACATACCTAGATGATCTAGCTTTTCCTCATAAATCAGTTTTGATACAATGTGCAGGTGACTTGCTATTGTGTTCAAATTCTTTGATAAATAGGAAGACAGCCTGTACTTCAAAACTAGCTCAAAGGGACAAAGTGAGGAAAAGTTACAATTTTGTAAGGCTAATGTGAAATCTTTAGGACAAATGATATCTAAAGGACCTTTAATTGACGGTGAAAGACATTTTGGCTTTCCCTGCCCCTAGGACAAAAGGGCATTCGAGGGGTTTCTAGATCCTGCAGGCTATTGCAGGAACTGGATTACAAAGTTTTTATTTTAGTGGCCCAACCATTATGTAACTTGTTTAAACAAGGCCAAGCTGAACCTCTGGGAAATAAAACATTCTGAAGCCAGAGAGACACTGAAAAGAACCCAGCTTTTTATGATTTACCCCTTTTTCTCTTTGTACATGAAAACAAAGGTGCCACACGAAGTATTAACCCAGCAACACGGCGGTTACTACCCACCGATAGGATATACAGCCAGCAGCTAGCTGCAGTAGACAAGGGCTTCCCCCGCCCTTGTCCTGGGGCTGTCTCAGCAACAGCTGTGCTGCGTCCTGAGTCACTCTCACCATCTTTGTGCCCCATGCCACGGAAGCTTTACTAAACTCTCATCACACACTTATTCAGGCCAATTAACTTCTAACGAGATTGTCTCGCTCTCACCAAATGTCTCCCCACAGGTGTGACAAACTTAATCCAGCTACCTTGCTCCCAGAAGACTCAGACGTTATCTTTTCTATCCCAGGACTGATTTTCAAGAAAGCCCAATGGATAGTCCTGACTTTGTTACTCATGGGTGGTGTGTGTCTGTGAGGACCTCACGGGAGGTGCCAGGCTGGCTGTGCCATTGTTCCTGCAGTGTCTGTCCTAGAAAATGGTCCCTTGTCTCACGTCTCTTCTGTCCAACAGGCTGAACTAATAGCACCGAGAGCCTATTTTCTATCCCAGGACTGATTTTCAAGAAAGCCCAATGGATAGTCCTGACTTTGTTACTCATGGGTGGTGTGTGTCTGTGAGGACCTCACGGGAGGTGCCAGGCTGGCTGTGCCATTGTTCCTGCAGTGTCTGTCCTAGAAAATGGTCCCTTGTCTCACGTCTCTTCTGTCCAACAGGCTGAACTAATAGCACCGAGAGCCTAAGGCTCCCTCCCATGAAGTAATACTTCAGTGTAGGTGGTAGGGATTTCTACTGCACCTCTTTATTTAGGAGAACTTAAAGGAAGGCACTCATCTTTTCTAGTAGAAAGCACCCCTATTCACCTGACAGGAAGATTTATTAGAAACTTACGAAGCCCATATTTCCTTACTCCTAAGGGGGAGATGTTTTGAGAGCTGATTTCCTTCATCATACAATGTTTGTGAGCCATGGTCAAGGTGATGCTGACGAAGACTTGCTAGGCTTAGTACCTGAAGAGTTACTGACATATGGAAGTACATTCCACACGGCCCGTTAAAAGGACCCGAGACGAGAAGAACCGCGTCAGTACCCAAATGGAGGCAGGCAGCCAGGGAGGGAGTAACACCTGACACCAGCTTACAGTGAGAAAGGCTTCACGCCTTGCACCGGCCCTCGTAACACGCTCATTCGGCCAGTTGGCAAACCTAATGGCAAGGGCTGGAGGTTTGTGGGGGGTTTGAGCTCTAGCAGTGCCACCATTACTCCTTGCCATTTGTGTAGTGCCAACCCCCATGCCTTTCCGTCCTGTGTTCTAAACAGTGACTTTTCTGTGGCCTCTGCAGTGCACTGTTTAGCATCCCTGTGCATCCTGGTAGCCAGTACCCTTTGCCTTTACTTGGGATGAACGGCAGCATACATGGACTGTAACGCGGCAGGGCAATACTCACTTTCCCCAGGTATTAAAAACGTACCTAGATGATCTAGCTTTTCCTCATAAATCAGTTTTGATACAATGTGCAGGTAACTTGCTATTGTGTTCAAATTCTTTGATAAATAGGAAGACAGCCTGTACTTCAAAACTAGCTCAAAGGGACAAAGTGAGGAAAAGTTACAATTTTGTAAGGCTAATGTGAAATCTTTAGGACAAATGATATCTAAAGGACCTTTAATTGACGGTGAAAGACATTTTGGCTTTCCCTGCCCCTAGGACAAAAGGGCATTCGAGGGGTTTCTAGATCCTGCAGGCTATTGCAGGAACTGGATTACAAAGTTTTTATTTTAGTGGCCCAACCATTATGTAACTTGTTTAAACAAGGCCAAGCTGAACCTCTGGGAAATAAAACATTCTGAAGCCAGAGAGACACTGAAAAGAACCCAGCTTTTTATGATTTACCCCTTTTTCTCTTTGTACATGAAAACAAAGGTGCCACACGAAGTATTAACCCAGCAACACGGCGGTTACTACCCACCGATAGGATATACAGCCAGCAGCTAGCTGCAGTAGACAAGGGCTTCCCCCGCCCTTGTCCTGGGGCTGTCTCAGCAACAGCTGTGCTGCGTCCTGAGTCACTCTCACCATCTTTGTGCCCCATGCCATGGAAGCTTTACTAAACTCTCATCACACACTTATTCAGGCCGATTAACTTCTAACGAGATTGTCTGGCTCTCACCAAATGTCTCCCCACAGGTGTGACAACTTAATCCAGCTACCTTGCTCCCAGAAGACTCAGACGTTATCTTTTCTATCCCAGGACTGATTTTCAAGAAAAATGCAGGGAATATGAGTTAGCCATCCAAACCCGTGAGTCTGGGTTTGCAGATATGTATCCAGTAATACAGCTATTCCTTTCTGAAAGTAAAGCAAGGCAATGGATAGAGAAAGCAGAATGGAAACAGCCCTTAACAAACTTCGATTTTCGAGTAAATTACTCATTTATCCCAGAGTTTTTCCCAAAAGCCATAGCCTAGACAAAAATTCAGCAGTGCAAACAAAAACAAGATAAAATCCTAGATTATGATGTGTGAGAACTTTTAAACAATATTCTGGCATAACATCTGAATGTTCTCTAACCACCAAAATGATCCTTTGCTTAAGTCCATTTCAGAAGGTATAAATGAGGAATTGGCTACTGTAATTAAAAAACACAACTTAGGTTGGTCAGTGTTGCATACAAATGCCCTTACCACGCTGGCTGATGAGCTTTTCAAAATCAAGTCATCAAAGGAGAGGATACATCTGTAAAAATCGTGAACCTTCGGGACTTCCCTGATGGCACCAGTTAAGAATCTGCCTGCCAATGCAGGGGCTACAGGTTCAAGCCCTGGTCTGGGAAGATCCCACGTGCTGTGGAGCAACTACTGAGCCTGCGCTCTAGAGCCTGCAAGCCACAACTACTGAAGCCCGTGCTCTGCAACGAGAAGCCACTGCAACGAGAAGCCTGCACACTGCAACTAGAGTAAAGCCCAGGCACTGACGCACTGCAGTTGAAGACCCAACGCAGCTAAAGGTAAATTTATGAAAAAAAAATCGTGAGCCTTCAACTGTGCCAATTAAGTAAGCAAGGTCAGGCTACAGTTAACAACCCCCCGTTCAATCCTCGACTGACAGAGGAACCTAGCATTTCCTTTTACTGTGTTTAAAAAAAAAAGAAAGAAGGAATGTAGAAAAATGAAAGATCTCAAGAACAGACTAGATTTCAGATCAGAATACCGAGTTAAACAAGAATAGGGCTCCTCTGAGGGAACAGTGGGAGTCTTTCTTCTGTAACACCCTGGGAGAAGCAGAGAGACAAGACAGAGAGAAACAAAGCCCTAATAGATACAGGGACCACCTTTTCAGTTTTAAACCAAAACCAGAGGCTCCCTCCCATGAAGTAATACTTCAGTGTAGGTGGTAGGGATTTCTACTGCACCTCTTTATTTAGGAGAACTTAAAGGAAGGCACTCATCTTTTCTAGTAGAAAGCACCCCTATTCACCTGACAGGAAGATTTATTAGAAACTTACGAAGCCCATATTTCCTTACTCCTAAGGGGGAGATGTTTTGAGAGCTGATTTCCTTCATCATACAATGTTTGTGAGCCATGGTCAAGGTGATGCTGACGAAGACTTGCTAGGCTTAGTACCTGAAGAGTTACTGACATATGGAAGTACATTCCACACGGCCCGTTAAAAGGACCCGAGACGAGAAGAACCGCGTCAGTACCCAAATGGAGGCAGGCAGCCAGGGAGGGAGTAACACCTGACACCAGCTTACAGTGAGAAAGGCTTCATGCCTTGCACCGGCCCTCGTAACACGCTCATTCGGCCAGTTGGCAAACCTAATGGCAAGGGCTGGAGGTTTGTGGGGGGTTAGAGCTCTAGCAGTGCCACCATTACTCCTTGCCATTTGTGTAGTGCCAACCCCCATGCCTTTCCGTCCTGTGTTCTAAACAGTGACTTCTTTTCTGTGGCCTCTGCAGTGCACTGTTTAGCATCCCTGTGCATCCTGGTAGCCAGTACCCTTTGCCTTTACTTGGGATGAACGGCAGCATACGTGGACTGTAACACGGCAGGGCAATACTCACTTTCCCCAGGTATTAAAAACATACCTAGATGATCTAGCTTTTCCTCATAAATCAGTTTTGATACAATGTGCAGGTGACTTGCTATTGTGTTCAAATTCTTTGATAAATAGGAAGACAGCCTGTACTTCAGAACTAGCTCAAAGGGACAAAGTGAGGAAAAGTTACAATTTTGTAAGGCTAATGTGAAATCTTTAGGACAAATGATATCTAAAGGACCTTTAATTGACGGTGAAAGACATTTTGGCTTTCCCTGCCCCTAGGACAAAAGGGCATTCGAGGGGTTTCTAGATCCTGCAGGCTATTGCAGGAACTGGATTACAAAGTTTTTATTTTAGTGGCCCAACCATTATGTAACTTGTTTAAACAAGGCCAAGCTGAACCTCTGGGAAATAAAACATTCTGAAGCCAGAGAGACACTGAAAAGAACCCAGCTTTTTATGATTTACCCCTTTTTCTCTTTGTACATGAAAACAAAGGTGCCACACGAAGTATTAACCCAGCAACACGGCGGTTACTACCCACCGATAGGATATACAGCCAGCAGCTAGCTGCAGTAGACAAGGGCTTCCCCCGCCCTTGTCCTGGGGCTCTCTCAGCAACAGCTGTGCTGCGTCCTGAGTCACTCTCACCATCTTTGTGCCCCATGCCACGGAAGCTTTACTAAACTCTCATCACACACTTATTCAGGCCAATTAACTTCTAACGAGATTGTCTCGCTCTCACCAAATGTCTCCCCACAGGTGTGACAAACTTAATCCAGCTACCTTGCTCCCAGAAGACTCAGACGTTATCTTTTCTATCCCAGGACTGATTTTCAAGAAAGCCCAATGGATAGTCCTGACTTTGTTACTCACGGGTGGTGTGTGTCTGTGAGGACCTCACGGGAGGTGCCAGGCTGGCTGTGCCATTGTTCCTGCAGTGTCTGTCCTAGAAAATGGTCCCTTGTCTCACGTCTCTTCTGTCCAACAGGCTGAACTAATAGCACCGAGAGCCTGCCCGTTGGCAAAAGGAAAGCCCGCTAATACCTACACAGACGGCCGCCGTGCTTCTGGGGGGGACCATGACTTGGGTATGCTTTGGCAACAGGATTTCTAACATCCCGAGGACAGCCTATTAAAAATGGTAAACATGCAGCAGACTTGTTGGATGCCATTCTGCTGCCAGGTGCACTTGCCATTAAGGTATCATTCAAAGGCTGACACTGCTGCAGCAAAAGGAAACTCTTTAGCTGATCACGTTGCCAAGACTGAGGCTCTGCAAAACGAAAACAAGCTACTAAGCACTGCCTCTCCCTTTCAGCCTCCCAGAAACCTTACTGACGTGGTCCAGTTTCAAGGAGAGGCACCAGAAAACAGACACCTGGACGCACAGGGAGGCAGCCTGAACTCACGAGCTGTGGATACACCCAGACGGGAGGCCTATCCTTCCCTTTGAAGCTCAATATTCTATTTTGCAATATATTCACGAGTTAACACACTGGAACCCAGGTAGACGGTATTATGGGGTAAAAAACTGTTGAAAGGCTTTTGTGAGAGCTCGGGAATTATTCAAGATGTACCACTTGTCCAAAATATAAGCCAGGGAAGCCGTTACATAGTTCTCAAGGGAATTTGCCACGACCTGCAGGTCCCGTTGCGACTTGGCAGACCTCTCAAGGTTATCAGTATGTTCTTGTTACGATTTGTATGTTTTCACACTGGGTTGAGGCATCCCATGCTGAAGGGCCACAGCCCAATCTGTAGGACATTTTATTTTACCAAGAGTGATGCCCATTTGGGGAGTCCCCTCAGAACCACATAGTGACAGAGGAACTCATTTTACTGGACAAACTGTTAAGATTTGGCCAATTATGCAGCATTTCCATTGCGCTTATCACCACCAGTCCTCTGGGTTAGTAGAAAGAACAAATGGAACAATTAAAACCCAACTGGCTAAGATGATGAATGCTTATTCCTTACCTGGCCTGAGGCCCTTCCATTGGTTCTCCTCAACCTCAGATCCACCTGTTTTGGAAAACAGTTGTTTCCTTTTGAGATTATCAGGGGGAGTCCAGTGAGACTGGATGAGGGATTATATGAACCTATAGTAATGAAAAGGGATAGATTACGTTATTGCAAGGGTTTAATTGAATTAACAGGACGTTATAAGTGTTAATGCATAAGTTAAAGCATAACTTATCACAGTACGCTTTCTTTAAAAAGATCCTGCAGGCTATTGCAGGAACTGGATTACAAAGTTTTTATTTTAGTGGCCCAACCATTATGTAACTTGTTTAAACAAGGCCAAGCTGAACCTCTGGGAAATAAAACATTCTGAAGCCAGAGAGACACTGAAAAGAACCCAGCTTTTTATGATTTACCCCTTTTTCTCTTTGTACATGAAAACAAAGGTGCCACACGGAGTATTAACCCAGCAACACGGCGGTTACTACCCACCGATAGGATATACAGCCAGCAGCTAGCTGCAGTAGACAAGGGCTTCCCCCGCCCTTGTCCTGGGGCTGTCTCAGCAACAGCTGTGCTGCGTCCTGAGTCACTCTCACCATCTTTGTGCCCCATGCCATGGAAGCTTTACTAAACTCTCATCACACACTTATTCAGGCCAATTAACTTCTAACGAGATTGTCTCGCTCTCACCAAATGTCTCCCCACAGGTGTGACAAACTTAATCCAGCTACCTTGCTCCCAGAAGACTCAGACGTTATCTTTTCTATCCCAGGACTGATTTTCAAGAAAGCCCAATGGATAGTCCTGACTTTGTTACTCACGGGTGGTGTGTGTCTGTGAGGACCTCACGGGAGGTGCCAGGCTGGCTGTGCCATTGTTCCTGCAGTGTCTGTCCTAGAAAATGGTCCCTTGTCTCACGTCTCTTCTGTCCAACAGGCTGAACTAATAGCACCGAGAGCCTGCCCGTTGGCAAAAGGAAAGCCCGCTAATACCTACACAGACGGCCGCCGTGCTTCTGGGGGGGACCATGACTTGGGTATGCTTTGGCAACAGGATTTCTAACATCCCGAGGACAGCCTATTAAAAATGGTAAACATGCAGCAGACTTGTTGGATGCCATTCTGCTGCCAGGTGCACTTGCCATTAAGGTATCATTCAAAGGCTGACACTGCTGCAGCAAAAGGAAACTCTTTAGCTGATCACGTTGCCAAGACTGAGGCTCTGCAAAACGAAAACAAGCTACTAAGCACTGCCTCTCCCTTTCAGCCTCCCAGAAACCTTACTGACGTGGTCCAGTTTCAAGGAGAGGCACCAGAAAACAGACACCTGGACGCACAGGGAGGCAGCCTGAACTCACGAGCTGTGGATACACCCAGACGGGAGGCCTATCCTTCCCTTTGAAGCTCAATATTCTATTTTGCAATATATTCACGAGTTAACACACTGGAACCCAGGTAGACGGTATTATGGGGTAAAAAACTGTTGAAAGGCTTTTGTGAGAGCTCGGGAATTATTCAAGATGTACCACTTGTCCAAAATATAAGCCAGGGAAGCCGTTACATAGTTCTCAAGGGAATTTGCCACGACCTGCAGGTCCCGTTGCGACTTGGCAGACCTCTCAAGGTTATCAGTATGTTCTTGTTACGATTTGTATGTTTTCACACTGGGTTGAGGCATCCCATGCTGAAGGGCCACAGCCCAATCTGTAGGACATTTTATTTTACCAAGAGTGATGCCCATTTGGGGAGTCCCCTCAGAACCACATAGTGACAGAGGAACTCATTTTACTGGACAAACTGTTAAGATTTGGCCAATTATGCAGCATTTCCATTGCGCTTATCACCACCAGTCCTCTGGGTTAGTAGAAAGAACAAATGGAACAATTAAAACCCAACTGGCTAAGATGATGAATGCTTATTCCTTACCTGGCCTGAGGCCCTTCCATTGGTTCTCCTCAACCTCAGATCCACCTGTTTTGGAAAACAGTTGTTTCCTTTTGAGATTATCAGGGGGAGTCCAGTGAGACTGGATGAGGGATTATATGAACCTATAGTAATGAAAAGGGATAGATTACGTTATTGCAAGGGTTTAATTGAATTAACAGGACGTTATAAGTGTTAATGCATAAGTTAAAGCATAACTTATCACAGTACGCTTTCTGTAAATGATGATCAGATGCCCTATGACCTACAACCAGGAGACTCTGTATACTGGAAAAGGCATCATTTAAAGGACTCTCTCCAACCTCGATGGAAAGTCCCTATCAGGTTCTTTTAAGTAGCTCATGCACAGCAAAATCGAAGGTAACTGACTCTTGGATTCATATTTCCCACCTAAAGAGGCACCGGTCTGGTCTATAGAGAGGACTGCTGACCTCAAACTCACCTTAAAGTGATGCTCTGATAGGAAAGAAACACCAATGCCAGGACGAGAAGACGACGACATCAGGAGACAGCTATCCCAAGGTGCTGGACATGACCGTATGATTATTTATAACATTTTTTGATTTGGACTTTATGCACATGAATCAAATGTTTTTCTGTCATGGGTACGATCCTATGCAGGTTTTAGAAGTCATTGCAGTTGTTGGGTTTGTGGTCAGTTACCTACATCCACTACTTCTGGTTAGTGGGTTTCTCCTCTCCAAGGCTCTGATTGGATGGCCTGTAGAAAATTTTAGAAAAAAGTAGTTCTGTCTGAGCTGCAACTGATGCTCCTATGGGAACCCCTCACTTGGCCAGTCAAGCATCCTTGCTTTGACTTTGGCCATAAATGAGTTTTCCCTTAAAGTTACTCAAGCTCAGTCAGAGCAACAAGCTAAATTTCAGTCAAAAATGATAACTTCCTGACTATTATTAGGAGGGACCCCCCCCCCTCAGTTATATGGCTAATACCAGGCTGTGGTCCCTTAAGGCGCCCCCCTATGTTGGGAACAATTAAATCACACTAAAGATATTCAGCCTAATAACACCAGAAAATTAGGCTGGGTGCCTTAATGAAAAATGTCAGTGTATCATCATTTCCCTTAAAGATAGTGATTGATATGGAACAGACTGGGTCAGGCACCCAGGAGTATGCTGGGTTGCACCTAATGGAACTCAGTGGTTTTGTGGCACCAATCTACATCCCTGGCTTCTTCCAGGATGGATGGGAAGATGTACTTTAGGATTCCCTAGGGCTCAAGGCCACTTGTGTGCTAATTTAGAGATGACTCCAGCAAATTTACCAAGAGATCTGTATTCCCCTGGTATGATCATGTAGCATCTATTTTTATGCTATTAGTAGGATTGGAAGATGTATCTCCCCATATCAAAGCCTTAACAGAATTCACCCAAAAGCCCCTAAATGATTAATCCTTGAGGCCGCCTCTATGATGAGAAAAGTGGTATTACAGAATCACATGGCCCTTGATAGCCTTATAGCATCTCAAGGAGGCACCTGTGCTATAATTCAAACCGAATGCTGTGTTTTCATACCAGACAAATCCTCTACTAGGATGCATTTAATGACCACATGAAAAACCAGATTTCTGCCTTAAGTGATTCACTTCCTAGTCTTGGTGATGGCTGTAGGGAGCTGGTTTGGTTCTGGAACCTCATGGCTTAATTCCCTACTTATGACTTATTTCTAGAATATATTAATAACATTTACCCATACAGTATAACCTAAGGAGGCTTAACACTCATTTGAGAATGCTTCCCATGTAATTAAACATACCGAGCAATCTTAGTTTAGTCTCTCAGATGCTTTGGGGTTCCGGGTTCCTTTTTTTCAACCTGTCACACCTTTTTTTCCATATTAGCTTGTCCCTTATTTTCTTTCCTATTTAGAAATAACCAGCTTTAGGACCAAATTACTTTTCCCCTTAACAAAATGCATTTTCACTCCTCTTACCTTCTTTTAATGAAAACAAACATCCTACTTTTCTTATATACTGAAATGTTTCCCTTATTTTAGTAGCTTTACATATATTACAACTTTTAACCCTTAAAAACTGTAATCTCTGGCAAAAACAAAGAAGCAATTGTGATCATACCACCGTTTACTGATTGGAAAACTTATGAATATATTCTACAACCTCCAGAAACATACATCTTCTCATAGCATAATTTCTTTCCTCAATGTGGTATAAGACGTGTGTCTCAAAAACCCAAACCCAAACGTGTTTAGGTTTTCTCTCATAAGACAAAAGTGGGTAAACCTAGACTCATTTAGCAATTTAGCAAAACCCTAAAGTTTCAAATTGCCAAAATCTAGACTCATTTAGCAATTAATTTAGCAAAACTCTAAAGTTTCAAATTGCCAAAATCTAGAGAGAGTATTAAGTAGATTTTCTAAAACATAGTTATTCCCAAAGTTCAACTCCCAGAACTCTTATTTACATTTAACTTATTTAAAAGTTCCATTGTATCAAGTTATTTTCCTTGTGACGATTCTGTAACAGGATTAATAAGATCTTACTAACTTTCCTAAATACAATAAAAATTATAGTTCATGCCTCTGAAGGCATCTGTCTTCAGGCATCAACAAGCTTAAATTTTAACACCAGATATTTAATACCGAATATTTCCCAGATCATGTGAACCTGAAATTCATTTGGGTTAGTTACTTTTATATTTCTGAGAATTTAGATAAGCATTTAATTTCCTTTAAGCCAATTACATAGAGCTCATTTACAAATTAATTTTGATAGCATCTGGAGGTAAACACATATCTATAACATACAGACACCCATATAGACACAGATCTCAGTTTTCCTGCTTGAGTTAAAACTCTCCTTCCCTTTTTTCTCTTCAGTCTCAGGAACTGGAGATTGTCAGAACATCTGTATCTCCAAGGCACAGGGAGAGTAAAGCAAGTTCCTCTTAGGAAGCCAGCTTCCTCTCACTGCATATGCAGGAACCAGTCTTTTAGAACATCAAGAGAGCCCCATTTTGGCCATTTTCAAGGTGAGAGTTCCTTCAGTACCCAAATAGCCAATTCAGTTTAAATAACACAATAGCGCATATCATTCACTCACATTCACACAGCTCACTTCCGGACAAACTTGTAGGTGGCTCTGAGTCAGGCTGAAGAGCAAATTAAGCAGTTTCTACGAGTGCCTACACCACGTTCAGGTTACCAGGGCCCTGTAACGAGGGTCAATACCAGGACGGTCTCTGAGAACAATTAATCTTTTCAGTTTCCCTCCTACCAGTGGGGTCTCCCCCAAAACCAGGACCCCTAACAAGGTTCAAAACCAGGAAGAGAAAACAGGGTTTGGACTCATGCACCAAGACACAAACACATACCTACCCAAGATAAGAGCCAAACCCATTCCAAAAGGCTCACTTTGATTCAATAGTATAAAGGCTAAAGAATTTCATACCATTTACCTTCCCCGGTTTTAGATGAAATATGGTGGTGTGATTTAGAGAGCTACTGGGGCCATTTCTCCCTGGACCCCAAGAAATACTGGGGCTAAGCAGTGTTACAATAAAATAACATTTTCTTCCTTTACATAGGAGCCTGGCTGAAAATGTCCCAGTTTTGTAAAATACACCCTAGGGGACTCCAAGATGGAATAGAGCTCTGATTTCACATTCTTTCACACAGCCAGTGTCACCAGAACCAGACTAGTGTCCAGGGCTTCTCAGGGTCACAGTTCCCTAGCACAAGCATCCCTAGCACAAGCATGGAAAGTTTCCCACCTGCTGTTCCAACCGGCGTGCAGCTGAGCTGTGGTCTAATAGGGGGCGACTGTAGGCAGTGCCGGGAGACCGAGACACTCCTTGACCCAGAAGGGAAAACCTAGTTAAAGTGGTGCTCTGCTCAAAACCAGATGACTAAGTCCTATGCCTCCCCTCTCCCCAAAAGAAAAATCCCAACCAAGGCACCCAGTAGGGAAGAACACCTGGTGTTGACACACAGGTTCCACCACTTACCAGATGTCTCAGACCAGGACCACAGCCTTGCTTCCTTCATCAGGGAATCGAAAGCGCCATGGCCCAGCGATGTCCAGTCAGCGGCAGGCACTGGGGGCTGTGCCTGAGACAAAAGCGCCTGGGCAGCTGCTGGACAGAAGGAAACACAATAAATTCCAAAGTAACAAAGTGGTCATGTTCTTTCTAGAACAGGACAATACATTTCCAAATACCAAAACGATAGACTTTTTTTTCTAAATACCACATTTTTGGAAAGAAAATAACATTACTAAATAACGCTTGCATTTAAAAGTAAATCAGAAGGGGGTTAAGAAATATTTAGAACTGAATGAAAATGAAAACAAAAATGTCAGAATTTGTGGGACAAAGTTAAAGCAATACTTAAAGGAAAACAATATTCAATATAAAAATTTACAAAGAGGAAAACTAAATAAACTCAAAGTAACAAGAAGGAAGGACATAAATATAAGGACAAATAAATAGATTATTGGAAAAAAAATAACCAAAAACCCCTACTGCTTGCAAAGATGAATGATATAAACAAATCTTGAGGAGATACAAATAAACTATAGAACCAACCAAAACAACTAGACATTAAGAGGTTTGCCAAAATATATTTTTAAAAAGCATGCATTAATAATGATGAAGTGTAGATGAAAGACATTTTTTGAAAATATAAATGGTGAAATTGCAACAAGAGCAAAGTGGGAACTTCAATCAATACACGTTATAGAAACTGGAGGACAATCAACGCTCTCACGTCACACGATACGGAATAACCTGGACTGACGGGCAAAGGATGAAGAACGCGATTCCCAGAGCCGCCCCTGAAAGCTGAGTGCACAGTTAAAAAGGAGAAATTACAATGGAGCATGAGAACAACAGACCGACTCAGAAGCGGCATGGGCACGATGAACAAGAGCGGATCAGGCCTGCGTCCACCCAGATGAGTAGTTACGTTAGATGCATCAGACTAAACAGAACCACGGTGTTGGGCTGGAGAACGCGCTCTCACGAGGCCCTCCCCTGCGTGACCTGCACAGGCACAGAGAGCCTGGGGGTGACGGCTGGGGAGACACTGACTCCGAGGTGCTCGACCAGCAACCGGGCTTCAAGAGGCACAGAATCATCAGGAAGAAGAGGGACCCCCCCCACACCACAAACAGATCAACGGGAACAGGGAGCCCTCACGATGAGCCTGCACCGGCGACACAGCTGGTAAGCACGAGTAGCCACACGGTCGGAAGAGACGGGAGGGGTGGTGCCGGGACCCCAGCGTCTGCTCGGGCCCGGCAGGGCAGGGGGCCAAGCCACGCGGACCTGAGCCCCCTGGTGTCAGCCGGGAGAAGAAGATCCACGGAGGCCTGGACCCAGTGCTTCCACTCCTGCGATGACCCCGAAGCTCCGGCCCACAGCAGGTGGGGCACACGGGTGTCCCCTGAAGCACGGCTGTGACCCTGCGGAGCCGGAGCCCGTCCGGGTGGGCAGCGCTGAAGGCCTGGATCGGAGCGACACGGGTCCCCGGCTGGACCTGGAAATGACAGAGAGAACGTCTGTCTCCACACAAAAAAGTACTGAGTGGGTGAACAACCAGCATCCGTCCCCAATGCCATTTGTACAAAATGACAACAATACGTGTTTTTAAAGGAACATGTTCACATAAAACTTGCAGCCAACAAGTACAGTCGGCACCCTGACCGTGTCCCCTGGCCAGCTGGTCCCTCTGTCTGCAGAGTGGCTGCACCCAGGGCAGGCAGGGAAATGCTGGCACTGACGCCCAGAAGCAGCCCCACCCACTACTGCTGAGCCGGGCCTCAGGGCTGTCCGTGCTTCCCGGGCCAGAATCCATCCGGCTGCCAGCGGTGGACTGAGAGTTGGCCTCCTCTCCCCTTTTCCTGCTCCAGCCGCCTCCCTCCAGCACGGAGTGTGCTACCTGCCCTACCCGCCCTTGTCTCAGTGTCTGCTGGGAAGCGATCCGACGCGGGACAGCAGCACAGGGCGAGTCCCACAGAGGACTGGGGGACGGAGTGGGGACAGGGAAGAAAGTCACAGTCCTTAAGGGAAAAAGGCCCTGCCGCTGACCAGTGGTGCCGGACCTAAGGAGGGTGATGGGCCCAGTGTCCTCACCTGAGGCCTGACGACAAAGGCTCTGCCTGCCCTGATCTCAGGAAGTGGCCGAGGAGGACAGTGGTTCCTACCTGAACTTTTTAAGGGTAAACAATTCTTTTATAGACCTAGTATACTAAGTATACTAAAGCTTTCTCCTCACAGCCCAAGAGCCTGTTTGATTCGTACATTGAAACTGGGCTCAAATTCGTGTCCTTAAGTTTCAGAGTTTTGTTAACTGGCCTATAACATTTCCACTGACAAAACAGTAAGTGATTTTTATTTTCATCTTCTGCTTAAGAGGCCCAGTCAGGTGACTGTTCGGCCTGAATGTTAAAAGCTACGAGTTTATTATTTGCAGGATTGTAAATGACACCCAAGATACTGAAAGTAAGTGTCAACTGATGTATTAAAACTGAGTTTCATTTCCCAGACTGTGCGTTCTAAGCATGATTTCATTTATTAGAACACCTTACTACACTAGAACTAAGAAAGACAAGAAAAAAAATTATCTATCACTACATAGTTACATGCACAGAATCAGTTATCTCAAAACTCTCTTAAATTTTGAAATCTGAATTTTCTATTTTGAGTTTCTTAAGAAACTTACTGAGGGGCTTCCACTTCCCTGGTGGCACAGTGGTTGAGAATCTGCCTGCCAATGAAGGGGACACGCGTTCGATCCCGGTCCGGGAAGATCCCACATGCTGCGAAGCAACTAAGCCCGTGCGCCACAACTACTGAGCCTGCGCTCTAGAGCCAGTGAGCCACAACTACTGAGCCTGTGTGCCTAGAGCCCGTGCTCCACAATGAGAGAAGCCACCGGACTGCAATGAAGAGTAGCTCCCGCTGGCCACAGCTGGAGAAAGCCCACGTGCAGCAATGAAGACCCCACACAGCCAAAAATAAATAAATTACTTCTTTTTAAAAAACTTACTGAGACCTCTATGCAAACAAAATTGAAAATGTAGATGAAATAGATAATTTCCTAGGAAAAAATTTTACTGAATTCAACCCCAGTTGTGACAAAGCATAAAGGGGCTGGTTTACACAGAAGAAATACAGAAATTCATCAGGGAACTACCCCACAAAAAAAGGACCAAGCCCAGGCAGTTTCAAAATAGAGAGTTCCACCAAACTTTTACAGTTCCGATAGCTCCAATATGAAATTATTGCAGAGAACAGATTTCAATTTTCTTTTATCAAGCAAGCATAACATACCTGAAACTGATTCAGAGAGCCCTCACACACAAAAGAAAATTTTAGACCAATATCATTTATGAACTTGTAAAATTCAAATAAAATACTATGTAAAGTTTCAAACAAAATATTAGCAAGTAAAGCGGACTCTCATACCACATTAAGAAAGCAAAAGTCGGACTTCCCTGGTGGTGCAGTGGTTAAGAATCTGCCTGCCAATGCAGGGGACACAGGTTCAAGCCCTGGTCCAGGAAGATCCTACATGCCGCGGAGCAACTAAGCCCGTGCACCACAACTGCTGAGCCTGCGCTCTAGAGCCCGCGAACTTCAACTACTGAAGCCCGTGCACCTAGAGCCCGTGCTCCACAACAAGAGAAGCCACCGCAATGAGAAGCCCGCGCACCGCAATGAAGAGTAGCCCCCGCTCGCCACAACTAGAGAAAGCCCATGTGCAGCAATGAAGACCCAGCACAGCCAAAAATAAACTTTAAAAAAAAAAAAAAAGCAGAAGTTAACAACCAAGTGAGATTTGTGCAGGAACACAGGGTGGTTTGATATGGGAAATCTATCAATACCATCTTAATAGGTCTGAGATGAAAAGCTGCATGATTACCTCCAAGATGCTGGAAAATAATTTTAACAAAATTCAACACCCATTCTTAACAAGCACTTCAGATAATCTGAACAGATGGATACTTCTTATCACGAAAATACCCTAAAGGCACAGGTTCCCAGAAGGGGATACCGAGGAGTCTGCAAGGACTTGACTACCTCTGCTGTTTAACATCCTGTTGGGTATTCGCCAATATAACTAGACAAGAAAAAACAAAGATGGGCCTAACAACTGGAAAGGCAGTACAAAAGCAGTACAAGCATCTCTATACACAGGATGGTATTATGCTTGGAAAATCTAGATAACCAATGACAAAACTAACTCAAAAAAAAAAATTCAAGTTAGCAGGATATAAACTGACATGCAAAAAGCAGTAACCTTCATGTACAAAATTATAAGCAAATACAGTGGGAAAGAAAAGCCCTTTAAAGATAGCAAGAAAAGCAATAAGCAGCTTAGTACACCAGCCAAGACGTGTGCAAAACCTGCATTAGGAGAAACTTGAAACATCCTGGACACACAAAAGCGGACATGTCAGACTGAAGCCAGCCGCGAACCCTCTGGCCTGGCTATCGCCGAGCTCAGGGTCCCACGCCTGCCTGCCCTTGGGTCTGGGTCAGCTTTGTGACAACAGAATGTGGCAGGAAGGATGCTTGAGGGTTTCAGGCAGGATGGGACTGGCAGCCTCGCCTCCTGTCTCTGCACCATGAGCCTGAGAAGCCACAAGTCCTCTGAACTTGCGCAGCTGCCGCGGGAAAGGCCTGAGGCCACGTGGAGGAGAGGCCCTCACCGGAGCAGCTCTCCCGCAGGTGGCAAAGCTGCCCCGGGCCCTGCAGGGCGGCTGGGTGACCGCATAGAACAGAGCAGGGCCCAGCCAACCACCCGTGACTCCTGACTGAGAAGCGGCAGGTGTTTCAACCCACAGAGTTGTGGGCGGTTGGCTGCGCAGTGCTGGTGACAGAAAGAGCAGATGTGAACAAGTGGAAAGGCTTTTCTTGTCCTGGGACTGGTGCCTCTGCACCACCAAGATGTCAGACGCCTCCAAGTTACTGCGAAATGAATGAGAACTCAACAAAAGACCAATAACCCCCTTTTTTTGTTTTTTGCAGTTCAACAAAACTATGATATTATAGTTCATTTGGAAAAATACACAAAAGTAGCTAGAAAACACTGAAACAACCCACAGAGTCTCTATGATGGAAAAACCGCTGGACTGACCAACAATGACCAACGGGAGAGGACACCAAGACCAGAGACGGAGCCACGCGCCCAAGAAAATCCAGCTCGAGAGAAGTGGCATCTCAAACCAGTATATACAACAGTGATTATTTCTGTACGTTACAAACGGATCTCCAGGATAAGTCCCGTTACCCCGCTCGCCACAACTAGAGAAAGCCCATGTGCAGCAATGAAGACCCAGCACAGCCAAAAATAAACTTTAAAAAAAAAAAAAAAAGCAGAAGTTAACAACCAAGTGAGATTTGTGCAGGAACACAGGGTGGTTTGATATGGGAAATCTATCAATACCATCTTAATAGGTCTGAGATGAAAAGCTGCATGATTACCTCCAAGATGCTGGAAAATAATTTTAACAAAATTCAACACCCATTCTTAACAAGCACTTCAGATAATCTGAACAGATGGATACTTCTTATCACGAAAATACCCTAAAGGCACAGGTTCCCAGAAGGGGATACCGAGGAGTCTGCAAGGACTTGACTACCTCTGCTGTTTAACATCCTGTTGGGTATTCGCCAATATAACTAGACAAGGAAAAACAAAGATGGGCCTAACAACTGGAAAGGCAGTACAAAAGCAGTACAAGCATCTCTATACACAGGATGGTATTATGCTTGGAAAATCTAGATAACCAATGACAAAACTAACTCAAAAAAAAAAATTCAAGTTAGCAGGATATAAACTGACATGCAAAAAGCAGTAACCTTCATGTACAAAATTATAAGCAAATACAGTGGGAAAGAAAAGCCCTTTAAAGATAGCAAGAAAAGCAATAAGCAGCTTAGTACACCAGCCAAGACGTGTGCAAAACCTGCATTAGGAGAAACTTGAAACATCCTGGACACACAAAAGCGGACATGTCAGACTGAAGCCAGCCGCGAACCCTCTGGCCTGGCTATCGCCGAGCTCAGGGTCCCACGCCTGCCTGCCCTTGGGTCTGGGTCAGCTTTGTGACAACAGAATGTGGCAGGAAGGATGCTTGAGGGTTTCAGGCAGGATGGGACTGGCAGCCTCGCCTCCTGTCTCTGCACCATGAGCCTGAGAAGCCACAAGTCCTCTGAACTTGCGCAGCTGCCGCGGGAAAGGCCTGAGGCCACGTGGAGGAGAGGCCCTCACCGGAGCAGCTCTCCCGCAGGTGGCAAAGCTGCCCCGGGCCCTGCAGGGCGGCTGGGTGACCGCATAGAACAGAGCAGGGCCCAGCCAACCACCCGTGACTCCTGACTGAGAAGCGGCAGGTGTTTCAACCCACAGAGTTGTGGGCGGTTGGCTGCGCAGTGCTGGTGACGGAAAGAGCAGATGTGAACAAGTGGAAAGGCTTTTCTTGTCCTGGGACTGGTGCCTCTGCACCACCAAGATGTCAGACGCCTCCAAGTTACTGCGAAATGAATGAGAACTCAACAAAAGACCAATAACCCCCTTTTTTTGTTTTTTGCAGTTCAACAAAACTATGATATTATAGTTCATTTGGAAAAATACACAAAAGTAGCTAGAAAACACTGAAACAACCCACAGAGTCTCTATGATGGAAAAACCGCTGGACTGACCAACAATGACCAACGGGAGAGGACACCAAGACCAGAGACGGAGCCACGCGCCCAAGAAAATCCAGCTCGAGAGAAGTGGCATCTCAAACCAGTATATACAACAGTGATTATTTCTGTACGTTACAAACGGATCTCCAGGATAAGTCCCGTTACCGTCTGTCACCACACAAGGATGCTACATAATTATTGACTTTTCCCCACACTGTACACTTGATAAATGGATGAATTGGATGGTATGTGAATTATAGTTCAAGAGAGCTGTTAACATGAATGAAATCTGTCACGAGGAATAAAGAGAACAGGATGGAGGCAACAGAGAAGGCAGTGACCTTTCTCTAAACACAGTGTTTTGAACAGTTTTGACTTCTGGATAATATTCTACATGTGCAAAAAAATACAATCAGATTAACAAGAACTGGAGAAAACCCTAACACTGAATGCAAAAAGAAACAAGTGCACAGGACTGTCTCTCTAGTAACATGATCACCGGAAGGCAAGGTGGGGAAGGAGGAGGTTAAGTAACTGAACACAGAGCACTGTGACTGTACACCCTCGGAATAAAGAAAAAAATTCTGCAAACTCTTCTTGGTTGTTGGGTTCTGTGCACGGGTGGCAGTTCTGCATCTGTGTGCACATATGGACGTGTGACCCATGTGTGACCTCACTGATACCATAGCCAGAGTCCCTGCAGAGCAGGACAGGATGGGGCGGGCGAGGCGGAAGGGCCTAGAGGCTGTGATAACCCGCTAGCAATGAGCACATGGCACACTTACATCCCGATTCCCAGACACCATTCCTCACGAAAGAACCAGGTCCTCGGAGAAACGGGTGAATCCAGCACCGGGACAACACAGCACGAGGGCATCCTGTCGCAGAGAAATCAGGGAGGTAATCGAAAACAACGACGGGTGTGAAAAAGGACACTGGGGGCAGCCTGAACGCCCCGGCGAAGCAGGGACAATGTATAAGGACAACAGGGAGTTACACATAACCTCCAACCTGCTGTGCACAGAATAAAGCTACGGAATGAACCCATGAGCCCGTATTGATAATGCATTAAAAGTGGGAAGATTCTATTTACGACAGAACGTGGCTAATCAATGTGGAAGGAACGATGGTCGGGAAGTTGACGGTCCGCGAGCATTGCAGGAAGAGTGGGGTTGTGAGCGGACGGTAAACCTGGGGCAGGAGGCGGCTCCGTGCAGACACGGGACCGTCGGTGTCACCGCCTCCCCCCACGTTCCTCATTAATGACAAGAGGGATGATGACAACTGTCTAGTGAGAACCAGACAACACCGCGACCCGGCCACCGAGTTTCACACACTAACGCCTCAGGGTCTGAGGCCCAAGAAGGACAGCGACGCTTACCTGGTTCTCCAGCCAAAAATGCGTCCCTGAGTCCAATCCTGACAGAGCTCCTGACCCGCCCACCCTCAGGGGGCTTCTACCGCACAGCTGGCTGCTATTCCTCCGAAATACCCAGGCTGTCGAAGAGAAAGAGAGGCTGAGGGACGTGACACCCGAAGGCCGCAGGGATCCCGGGCTGCGTCCAGGCCAGGAGAGCGAGGACAGGAGGATGGACGGGGCGGCCACCCGGCTAACCACCTGGCTGCACATCAGACCAAAGTGCAGACTCTGTGCCATCTCTCTGGCTGACACCAGGTGAGGCTACTTAGGAGGACGTCCTCCGTCACAGGCTCACGCACGCAGTATCGACGGGTGACGGACGCAGGGAAGCCGGGAGACGGGGAAACACGCGGCAACATGGTAAGAATCGGTAAACCCAGGTAAGGGGTGTATGGGGTTGTTTGTTTGTATTTACTATTTTCCCAACCTTTTTCTAAGTTTGAAATTAGTTCAAAATAAAAAGTTGAAGATAAATATAAAATGGAACAAGAGCACACTTCTGGGGGCCTTGCTTCTGAGAGGGTGCCGAGTCCCGCGCCACCGCCGTCTCCCCTCCGTCAACGAAGATGCTTTTGACAAAGGTCAGCAGGGCTTCCCTGGGGGCGCAGTGGTTGAGAATCTGCCTGCTAATGCAGGGGACGCGGGTTCGAGCCCTGGTCTGGGAAGATGCCACATGCCGCGGAGCAACTGGGCCCGTGAGCCACAACTACTGAGCCTGCGCGTCTGGAGCCCGTGCTCCGCAAGAGAGGCCGCAATAGTGAGAGTCCCGTGCAACGTGATGAAGAGTGACCTCCGCTTGCCACAACTAGAGAAAGCCCTCGCACAGAAACGAAGACCCAACACAGCCATAAATAAATAAATAAATTTTTAAAAGCCAAGCATTAAAAAAAAAAAAAAAAAGGTCAGCAGCTTCAGACTGGAAACATCCTCTCTTGAGGGCTAACTGTCACAGGCTGTTCATCTGAACCCAAATGAAAGACCACGAGCAGGTGGGATGAAAAGGTTCAAGGTTCGCATTTCTGTAACTGGGCCTCCTGTGGGGATGGGGACTCCAGGGCAGAAAGTCCTTCTCACCTGACAGGCGATCCAGAGGGGGCGGGGCGGGCCGGGCCGGCAGCGCAGAGATGCAACCGGAGACGCCTGCTTCCCGGGCCTTAGGCTTGTCCCCGTGACAAGGGTGGGGGAACCTGTGGGCGTCAAAACTGCGTGTTAGGCAGAAAGGACGCAGGAAGGGGTGATGGCTTCCTGCTCCAGGCTTACCCTCCTTGGCAGAAGACATGCACCCCCAGGACCCCTCCCACCCTCCCAAGCCCACCTCATAGCTGGGGGCGCTGAGGGGTGAGGGGGCTGCAAACCCAGCCGGCAAAGGACGAACTGATGAAGGTTAACCCACTGTTGGATAACTGGCTCCAAATTAAAGTGTAAACCATCATTTTCAGTGAATGTGGTGTTTTTCTGAGCTTTTTTTTTTTTTAAAGTGAATACATGTTTCATTTTGAGACAATCAAGCAATTACCGGAAGATGGAAAATGAGAGTCCTGGCGTGGCTGGCCTTGAACTTTCTGAAGCTTGACTTTCTGCACAAAATCCGTGAAGGCTCCAACATTCCGGGCTCTTGGTCTGTCTTGTGCGGAAATAAAATCTCTGGAGTGGACCAAATAGGCTCCGTATTTCTTGGAAAAGAGCTGAGGGTGATCTCGATACAAACCAAAGAAACTGTGGCTGAAATGTGCCCCCTTCCAACTGTGGTTCTGTTTGAAATACAAGTAAATATTATGAAGTTTACAAAGTAAAAGTTTTCTAGTAGAATGTCAACAGGGCACTTCCAGATTAGAAGACTTGACCTTCAACACCTTTCTTTAATAACTGAGGATTTTAATGCTGGGTTAATTTTGGGAAACTATTGACTTGGGGGGTTGGGGGCCACAGGGAGAAAAGGCTGAGGTCACGGGGACCCAGTGACTCAGCCCCGGCTGTTTCAGCAGGTCACCGCAGACCTGCAGGCTGGGAGCGCAGGGTCAGGGTGGAGGCAGATTCGACGCAGCTTCACCTGGGAGGGGGAAGGGGGGGGACACGCTCTCCGTTCGTGTCCTGTCAGGGCACTGATCCCATCACGGGACCACACCCTCATGACCTAGTCACCTGCCGCCGGCGCCACCTCCTGACACCGTCACGCTGGGGGTCAGGATGCCAGCATGTGAATTGGGGGGGCAGGGGGAGGGTACACAGACGCACAGAGAACACCCACAGGCCTCCACAGGCCAGCACCTGACACTGCAACCGCACGACAGTAAGAGGGAAATACACACATACAGTGAGAGAGGAGTGAGTTCTCACCGTGGGCCCCCCGGGGCAGAAAGTTAGAAGCGGCTCCCACGGCCCTTCCCATCATGTGGGACGGGGTGTCACGGTGCAGCTTCCTTGCTCTGCGTAGCTGGGTTCGGCCGGGCTGCGGGGAGAGCTGCAGGCCCCGGACGGGCAGGGTCTGCTCCAGAGCACTCAGAGGAAGAAAACAGATTTCTGAGATTTCCACTTTACTAAACATGACCTGGCAAGACAATGTGTACCGTATAGTCTAGTTACTGAAAAACGGGAAGATTTATTTAAAAAGAGAAACGTTGAATTAATAAACTCTCCCATTAGAGCAGAAGTTTAGTAAAGATACAGGTAAACTGAAAGCATCCACATGCATCCATGAAGGGGTGGGCATCACTCGGGGTTTATTTTGGGTGTCAACCTCACTCTTACAACTAGAAACGAGTCTGACCTTTGGGGACGCTGGCTCACCTGGCATCCAGTCCCCTCCTCCCGTGGCCGCTGCCCCCAGCGCGGGGCTCCAGCCGGCCACGTGGGGAACTCCGTCGCAAAGGGCCAGATGAGGGTGAGCCCAGGGCCTGAGGAGGGAGGAGCCTAAGGGCGCCTGAGACAGGTCCCCTGCTTTGCTGCTTTCAACACTCTGAAGTACGTGACAGCCATTCCAGCCCATCACCCCATCACCTGACCGGCCCTGACGCAGACACGGGTGCTGCAGACAAGGCTGCCTGGCCCCCCAGGGGCGCCCAGCCTCTCGCCCAAACCGGAGACCCCAGCCCTGCCCCGGGAGAGTCGCCCGCGGCCCCGGCCTTCCAGGTGCCAGAGCCGGGCCGCCGCTCCCACTTCCTAACTTTCTAACTGCCCTTCCCGGTGGACCCCCGTACCTGCCCGCTGATGCCGCCGCGGCCTCGCTCACCAGCGGCCGGGCATCTGTCCCGCGGGGCTGCGGTAACTGGACGGACACCGCAGTGCTCCAGTGCTCTGCGTACGCGGATGCAGCTGGGTCTGGTGGCCAGGGTCAGCCGGGGCCTGCCGCTTGCTTTCTGTGCTCGTAGACGCAGTCTACGGGCCTCGGCTTTAAAGTCAGGGCGTGGCCGCTGACCGCCTGCGCCACCTCGTAGCCCCAGGCCCCAGCTCTAAATGGGATCGACGGTGCCTACTTCCTAGAGCTGTTCGTGCCAGGAACCGAGGAGCCCTCGGTGGCCAGCGCGGCGCCTGGGAAAACCCAGCGGTCCGCAGCAGGGACAGCTGGCGGAGCCGCATTGATCAGAAAGACGGGGTCTGAGGAGGGCCAGGGGCCGACACCCCCCTGCACACCCCCCGACATCTCTCTCTATGGCCTCATCCCGTCCGTGCACGGGCTGGGCGGAGCCCGCAAAGCACCCACAGCCCGGAAGGCAGCACCTGTCTGGGCAGCGAAGGTGCCTGGATGCTGGATCACAAGCCTCAAAAGGCCCTTTCTGACCAAACGCCCCTGCCTCTGCGGTCCTCACGGGAAGTCGGGTCGGGATGGAGGCAAAAGCACCTTCACTGAGATGAAGGATGTAGAGACTGAGCCCAGGGAAAGTCAAATTCCCAGTGAGGGTTACGTAAAAATTAAGTATTTTATACCTTAAGCTGAGTTCACACCTTGAGCACGTGAAGATTTATCATCACAGTTGTATCACCGAGACAGAAAACCTCCACAGCAATGTGAACAGTGTTGAAAGAACGGACATGCATTCGGGTTCTGTAAACATCGGTTACTTTATTAAAGTTCTGACCGGCTGGAAACACAGCCAGCTCCCCCCCCGCCCACCACCACCGCTTGCGGACGGGAGAGCGGGCGGCAGGTGCCCGGGGTCTTCAGCGAGGGAGAGAGAAGTCTCAGCAGGGACACCGTTTGCTGGATGTTTCTAGGATTGAAACACTTCTCAAAATGACACAAGCAGGTATCACATCTCCTGACCTACGTACAGTCAAGTCACAGTACCAGAAATCAGCACACACCCTTCTGAGGGGCCAAGTTACAGACCAAGCACAAGGTACACGTGATTCTCACGACCAACAAATGTGTTTTTCAAAAACAGTTCAAGGGCACTTTCAGTAAATACGAGATTTTCATTTTAATTGCCCACTCATGGCAAGAATAAGATGTCAGTACGTATTCTTCAGTAAAATTGCGGGTCGGCGTGTAGATTCCACCCGGGCCCCACACGGTAAAGGTGGTGCCCGGGCTCGTCACCGGGAGGTGAGGAGGGGGCCCTGCAGCCGGGCACTCCAAGGGGCCAGGTCCACCCACAGCTCGCAGGGAGAGTGACCAATGCCCCGACTTGAAACCTAGAGACACACCAACCAGGGGGTAGGGTCTGGCGAAACCTACAGAGAGACACCAACCAGGGGGTTAGGTAGGGTCTGGCGGGGCACCTGTTTGAAACTTAGTTAAAAACAGCTCTAAAATCTAGACAAATCTGATTACTAACACCTCTCTTAATGTGTCAACAGAGAAACACAAACGGAAACAAAACTCTTCGCCGTATGAGCTTCCCTGGTGAGAAGACCCCTCCGCCTCCCCCAGCCGCAAGCCAGGCCGATGCTCCGCGCTCACCACGAGATGGCGCTGCGGAGACGCGGCTTACATCTCAGCCCTGGGAATGTCAGCAGGGTAAGGGACCGGATTATGTTCTCGTGGGACAGTTCTCTCCAACTAAAAATAACGGGGCTGTTGAATAAGACGCACACACGCTTTAGTGCGACCCGTCCACGCGGGCCCTCCTTGGGGCGACGGCGCACACAGGCCAAGCTCGCGGGAATGAGCACATCGAGCCGTGATGTCACCACGGCGGGACTCTGTCCCCGAGGCGCGCTCAGGTGTAGGTACTCGGCGCCACGTGGAAGTCAGTACTCACGCGGCCTGGGGTCGGCGCCGCGGGGACAGTCGGGGCCGAGGCCGCTACCTCGTCTTCTTCGGCGGCGCCGGCCCGTTGGGGCGGCCGGGCGCGAAGTTCCAGTCCACAGGGTTGAGCAGCTGCTGCGTCTTCTTGCGGGTCCAGTAGGGGTTGATGAGGACCGTGAGGAGGCCCAGCCCGACCACGAAGAGCGCCCAGTGCGGCGGGAAGAGGCTGCGGGCCAGGCTGTCCCAGTGGCCCAGGCACACCCACCACATGTGGTAGGTGAGGACCATGCGGCAGTGGAACAGGTGGACCATCAGCCACTGGTTCAGCCTCCAGAGCAGCGAGTCCGCACAGCCGGCCTGCGGGCAGAGCGGGGTCAGGGCGGGCTGACTCGGGCTCACAGCGCCACGCCCTGTCCCCGCCCCCTCCCGGCCCCGCCCAGCCGCCCGCAGACCCACCCAGCGCGGGCCTCCTGCTGGTCTGCGCCCCCGGAAGGAAAGTTCACACCTTCTAAGCTCACCTCCAGCGCTTCTTCCCTCGACCGACCGTGCACCGTGCACACATCGAGCAACTAACTACCTAACTACCCAACTACCCAACGCTGACCCAGTGAAGCTGGAAGACACGCTGGTCGTGTCCAATCAGGCTCGCCGGGCCCCGGGGGCAAACGCTCTCAGAGGAGACAAGCTCAGGATGAGATGTGTGTCCTCACTTCTTTGTTTTTCGGTATTTTTACCCCAGTAGACCTTGGACACAAGCCCAAATGGACTTGCCTTAAAATTATTCTAAATTCACATTAAAGCTAGCTGTAGCTAAAACCAAACAGGGAACTTGAAAATGCTATACAGCAGACTGTGGGCACAGAGGCGGGACATTGTGGCGGGGACGTCAGCACCTGGACAGCCCGGCACCAGGACAACAGGTACCAGGACAGCCCACACACCTCAGACCCGTGAGCTTGTGCACACCGGCCTCTCCCCGCTGCGTTCTGCCCGGGCTGGAGCATCCTCCTGGGCAGCTCCCCGCCCCGACACCGCCTCCCCAGGGTAGGGGCACGTCTGGCACTTGCAAGAGGAAAGGGGGCAGTGGGGAGGGGCCGGGAAGGTGGGGACGCCTCGCCAGGCAGCAGCCCGGTGACGCTGGGAACGGGCATGGCCTCACTGCGGCCACACCTGCGGAGCCACAGGGGGACACAGCAACTGACCTCTGGAGTGACGACATTTTAAAAGAGAAAGAAAGGGGAATTCCCTGGCGGCCCGGTGGTTAGGACTCTGCGCTCTCACTGCCGAGGGCACGGGTTCAATCCCTGGTCGGGGGACTAAGATCCTGCAAAAAGAACCCAGCCTCCTGCCTGGATGATCCGCCTCTGGGCGACCCAGAGGTCTGCAAGGCAGGGAGGCAAGTAAACGAAGGAGATGACGGACCTCACTTCTTCGACTTTTTTATATACATTTCCCCTCCTTCTGGGAACGAGACCATCACCGCAGAGGGACTTGAAAGGAGTCTTGGATGAAACGAGGCACGTTATCGTTATTATGTGCTTGGATGGAAAACACTCAGAAGACGTTACATCTTCCCTGCTTGAATGCATCCACAGATTTAGTCCAAATAAGAGGATACATCAGTATTTTTGTCAACTTGTAACAACTTTAAGTAAAGCCACTCATGCAGTGGAGTAAATGCACGAGAGCAAGGAGGGCTGAAGGTGCCTCAGCAAATAATGAGATACGATGATGCTTCAGAAATAACAGATAAACAATGCAAAACGCAGAAGTGAATAAAATACAGGGAGAGTTGGCACTGGGCGGCGTTTCGAACCCCCAGGGAAAGGATGGATAATGTAATTCCATTAGGATCCTTGCTCACCTCCTGGGAAAATCCAGTTGGATCTTACTTAAAAATACTTTCCAAATGGACTAAATCTAAATGTTTAAAAGGAAAAGAAAACCATAGAGTACTAGGGAAAAAACCACAGTTTTACAGAAATAGTTTTGTACTCATTGCATGGGTAGGCATTCTCCACGTTATGCTAGAATCATGACTTATACAAGTAAAATTCCTTGAACTGTGCAATTAGACAAAAAAACAATGTTTCTCAAACGCAAAAACACTTGCGGTTTGAGGTTCTCAATGATAGATTCCTCACGTGGGAAAGATTTAGCCCTTGCTCTGGCCTGAAGGACGTTAAATGTACAACTGTAGAGTGGGAAGGTGAGCTAAGTGTGTCTTGGGGTGAACATACAAACTGCAGAGTAAGCTACATGTGCTTGGGGGCCGGGGCGCTGCTCACCCTTCCAACCTTGCAGGCACTGGCCAGCAAGCCGTCTTCGTTCCACTTGCTGCTTCCTTCAAAGTTCACAAGATGTACTCCTTTCCATTATCTTGCCCACTTACTAAAAGCAGCCATCCTAAATTCCTAATATTCATACCAGAAGCATGAACTTCTACTCATACAGTAATTACATTAAGTTCAGAAAACTCCAAGCTTGAGAAGTGAGCATTTTTGGTCCTACTCAGACACTGAAATTTTTGGGTTCAACATCACCAAATGCTTTGAGAAAAGCAGGGTCAGTAACAAAGTGAGACTTAACCGTGCAAAGGTTACTTTGTATAGCTGGGGTCCCAGCAGGTAGTGTTCCTGGTGTATACTTATTTACACATAAATTGACTGTTTTTTATACCACGTCATTTGCATCTGGACTAGTGTCTCCGTGGATGAATCATGTTTAGATGTTTGAGTGTATAATTCATTTATTATTATTTCTAAACAACATTTCAGAATCAAACTGGAGGAGGAAATGGAAGCATGAGCCCGTCTGGGGTGTAAACTACGTTAAGTTAGTGGTGACACTGGGTCCTGACATCCGTCTGTATCTCATCATATCAGACCCCGATGGTGAGGATTCCTGGACCCTGATGCCCAACAAGCAAGAACTTGGCAGCTTTATGAAAAGCTTAAAGGATTTCAACGTTTTACACGGCGTTTACTCACAAGGTTCAGTAGTATTTGAACTAGACCAAGACCAGGGCTGTGTAGGCACACGGGCCCTGGGCTGTCTTAGCCGAGGGGACAGCTTTGCCGTGGAGACACGGGCCGCGTGGTGAACACGGCAATCGGGAAGAAGTGGGTTCTGGGACCACCCTTTTCCGTCCTGAACGAACGGCACCCGAACACTTTAGAGAAAACAGAAAAAACCCCAAACAAAGTGCCTCCCTCTGATGGCCGCCCCACAGCTGGGGTCTGTCTGCTTCCTGAGCAGTGGGCCCACCCGAGCTGGGGAAGGGCTTCCAGAGACCCCCGCCCAGGCGCCTGACGCGTGAGGGGCCCCAGGAGGAGGCCTGGCTGAGCAGCAGCTCACAGACAAACTCTGTCGTGACGAATCAGGGGCCCATCGAAAGGGCCCTGCACCCGGGACAGACTCGCCGAAGCGGGCAGGGACCCCAGCAGCACCCTGGGGTCAGGAAGAGACCCTCGGCCCGCAGCTTCACGCAGAAGGGGGAGGAGCTGGTTCACGTGCTCAGCCCCCCAGCTGTTTGGGGGGCTCCCTGGCCGCTGGCCCACAGTCCAGCTGGCAGAGGAGGTGGAGGCGGTGGCCTGGGCTGGTGGACACACAGCCTTGCCCCACCCAGGATCGGACGTGTACGCAGACAGGAGCCACAGCTGCCTGCCCTTCCCTGGGGAGGGAGAAAGTCAAGGGAGAACCTCCAGGGCCCTGGCTAGGCTGACTGGTGGGATCTCTCCTGGGTGAGGACAGTCACGAGGCCAGGGAGAGGCATCTGCTTCGTCTAATGCACAGACACCAACAGAGAGTCACGGAAAATGAAGAATCAGGCAAAGACGCTCCAAACCGAGGAATGAGACACATCTCCAAACCCTGCTGGAGAGCAGTCACACGATGTACCTGACAGAATTAAAGGCATCTGTCATAAGGGTGCTCGCCGAGGTCAAGAGAACACGTGGGAACAAGTGGAATGTCAACGAAGAGACAGAAATGTAAAAAAATGTACCAAACAGAAATCAAGGAGCTGAAGAATACAATATCTGAACTAAAAAACTCACTAGGGGGGACTTCCCTGGTGGTGCGGTGGTTAAGAATCCGCCCGCCAATGCAGGGGACACGGGTTCGGTCCCTGGTCTGGAAAGATCCGACATGCCGTGGAGCAACTAAGCCCGTGAGCCACAACTACTGAGTCTGCGCTCTAGAGCCTGCGAGCCACAACTACTGAGCCCGCATACCTAGAGCCTGAGCTCTGCAACAGGAGAAGCCACCGCAATAAGCCCGCACACCACAACAAAGAGTAGCCCCCGCTCGCCGCAACTAGAGAAAGTCCACGTGCAGCAACGAAAACCCAACGCAGCCAAAAATAAAAAAAACACGAAAAACAAAAAAAACTCACTAGGGAGGTCACCAAAGTAATCTACAGTCTATAGGTTCAATGCAACCCCCGCGAAAATCCCAGTGGCATTTTTAACAAAAAAAATTTTCTAAAATTCATGTGAAACCACAAAAGACCCCAATAGCCAAATCAATCTTGAGAAAAAGAACAAAGCTGGAGGCACCAGGTTTCCTGATTTCAAACGATATTACAAAGCTACAGAAATCAAAACTGCATGAACTGCCATACAAACACACAGACCAGTGGAGCAGCATCAAAAGCCTAGAAAACATCCACACAGACACGGCCAACTGATCTTCAACAGGGTGCCCAAAACTCACAGCAGGAAAGGGGTAGTCCCTTCAATCGGGTGTTGCTGGGAAAACTGGACACTCACCTGCAAAAGAATGAAACTGAACCCTTATCTCACACCTTACACAAAAATCAACTTGAAGGTGGAAATGTAAGACCCAAAACTCCTAAAAGAAAACATAGGGAAAAAGTTTCATGGCATTCGTTTTGGCAATGATTTCATGAATATGATACCAAGAACACATACAACAGAAACAAAAATAAACAATTGGGACAACATCAAACTAAAAAGCTTCTTCACAGCAAAGGAAACAATCAACAGAGTGAAAAGGCAATCTACAAAGTGGGAGAAAATATTTGCCAACCATATGTGTAATAAGAGATTAATCTTGAACATATGTAAAGAACTACAACTCAACAGTAAAAAAATAACAAAGAACCTGAGTTAAAAATGGGTTAAGGGCTTGAACAGTTTTCCAAAGACAACATACAAATGGCCAACAGATAGACGAATAAATGGTCACTGTCACCGGTCATCAGGGAAATGCAAATCAAAAGGCAGTGAGATGTCATCAGAGAAACAAAGACAACAAGCTTTGGTGAGCATGTGGAGAAAGTGGACCTCTGTGCACTGCTGGTGGGAACACACAGCGCTGCAGCCGCTGCGGGAAACAGTGGGGGCGGTTTATTTTCTAAAAACAGAGCTACCTGATGACCCAGTAAAGGAACCGAAATCAGAATGTGGAGGAGATATTAGCACCTCTACGTTCACTCACAATAACTAAGACTGAAACACCCAAGGAAGATGTGCTTCACACACGCAATGGAAACCTGTTCAGCCTGAGAAAAGAAGGAAACCCTTCAATGTGCAATGACATGGCTGGACCTTGAGGACATTCACTCAGCGAAATAAACCAGGAACAGAAGAGAAATATGGCATGAGTCCACTTATATGAGGCATCTGAAATAGTCCAGTTCCTAGAATCAAAGTGTGGATGGCAGTTGCCAGGGGCTGGAGGGAGGGGAAGCGGCGAGTTACTGACCAACAGGAGTGAAGTTTCAATCGTACAAGACGAATAAGCTCCAGAGGCCTGCTGTGCACCTGTGACTACAGCTGACGATAATGTGCTGGACACTTAAAGATTTGTGAAGAGGGCAGATCTCATGTTGGGTGTAAGATAACATAATGTGAAATAAAAATTTTAAAAGATATGTATGTAGACATATATTACTTTGTTTTTTTAAAAAAAGTATTTGAGGGGCTTCCCTGGTGGCGCAGTGGTTGAGAGTCTGCCTGCCGATGCAGGGGACACGGGTTCGTGCCCCGGTCCGGGAGGATCCCACATGCCGCGGAGCGGCTGGGCCCGTGAGCCATGGCCGCTGAGCCTGCGCGTCCGGAGCCTGTGCTCCGCAACGGGAGAGGCCACAACAGTGAGAGGCCCGTGTACCGCAAAAAAAAAAAAAAAGTATCTGAAACAAAGAAAAAGCATGTTTTCTAGGGCTTACAAATACTGCCAGTTACTGAGTAAGACACACGATCCACCGAGTCTTTTTTGCGATGGGGCAGGAAGCCTAAAAGAGTTGTTTAAAATGATTAAAATGGAATTCAACGAAAATGAGCTTCTTACGGACTGTAATACTCTAATCCAGCCTGGTAATGCTGTGACAGCACAGGCCACAAGGGACCAGCAACACGGGCATCAAGCGGGTGAAGGTGCTCACTAGCCGCTCACCTCCCGCTGCGGAGCACAGATGCCGTCTGGGGAGCGCCTACCTTTAGGAGCATCCAGGAGATGCAGGTGAAGGGCGTGCTCATCTCCAGGAGCAGCGTGATCATGGGCAGGTAGTGGCCCGCTTGGAGGTTGACCACGGAGCCGAGAAACCCGAGGAAGGCGAAGAGGTGGTGGACGGCCAGGAACCCGTCGAATGTGTGGAACAGCGCATTGGACACATGGAGCGCGAGGTTCTCAAAGAGGAAGAATCCGGTTGCCGTGGTGATGTGGAACCAGCACCAGTTCTGCTGGCCAAGCACTTTGTCGGCCTGCAGCACGGGGTCCAGCAGCAGCGCCCGTAGCCCCGCCGCGGTGCCCTGGAGGCCAAAGACTGCGCGCGTGGCCGCCAGGTTCCAGAAGACCTGCTCTCGGGCCCCCAGGGAGCGGTAGGTGGCGTTCAGGGAGGATGACAGCTGGTGGCAGGCCACGAAGACGCCCAAGTAGAAGGTGCAGCCGGCAGCCACCAGCGCCCAGCGGACCTGCCCGGAGGTGCAGTCCAGGTCAAAGACGCTGCCCGCCGGCCCGCTGCTCGGGAGGCTCATGCTGCCGACGTCGTACAGGCTGGGCCGGGGTCCACACGCTGCACCAGGCCACGGCCCCGGGACCCTCATGCGCCCATCCTCCACCTGGACAAAGAAAAGAGCCTTGACCCTCCCCTGGCTGAAAGGAGCCGGGACGCAAGGCTGCTCCAGCACCACAAAATGGATGTCAACAACTCTTCTCCTCGAGCTTATGTGTATTCAGTGACACAAAAACAGCAAGAAAACACCCGCTGGTGGGACAGGAGCACGAGAGAAAGTGACACGAGGGACGGAAGGGGCAGGCGTGGACGCGGCAGGAAACAGACACGGTCCCGACTCTCCAGTGGATGCCCCCCGTAGTGGCAGTGACAGCCCACAAAGTCCCCCAGACAGAGCACACCTAGAGGAGGATGTGCTTCCGGAACCCACGGTGGGAACACTGCCAGCCAGCGCCCCATCCAGAGCTCCTTGGACCCTCACCTACGCTGGACAGCAAGCTCCGTACTTAGGGGAGTACGTGTGTGTACATCTATGTGTGTGTGTGTGTATATATTTCTGTCTACTGTGATGCTCTGACATCGTTAAGTCCCGCCTGGCTGGGCAGAGACAACCCCCCGCCAGCCAAGGGCCCAGCCAGGAGCCCGCCTGGGACCTATGCCGACAGCCCGGCCAGGCCCGGCCTCCTCTGCCTGCCCCGCCCCCGGGGAGGTGGCCCTCCTCTGCCCGAAACACCCGGGCCGGGTGCCCGGCGGCTCGGGGCAGCCCTGTCGCCCAAAGCCTGGCAAAATCACTAAAAGCAGCCAATCGCACGTGTTCCCCCCGCCCCGCCTGCCTTTCCTCTGGGAACCCCAGTAAAGGCCGTGGCCTCAGTCTTCCCTCCGTCCTGCCCTCCGCCCCCTGGCCATCCCCCCACGTGCCCGGCGTGGCCCTGCCTCTAGGACCCGAGAGCATAACGAGCTTTGCTTTCCTCTTGTGGCCACACCTTACTGAGCCTCTCATAGCAGAATCCAGAAGCATCTGGTCCCGTATTGTGGAGCTGATGGGGGCGGGGTCAGGGGCGAATACAGGGAAGGGAGAGGGGGTCTCAGTGCTGGGCAGAAGGAAGCTGCACCATCAAGAACTTAACCCCATGCAAAGGGTCGCTGCACAAACTGGAAAGTGCCGAGAAACAGGCTCCTCCGGAAACCTCACCTTGTCCTTTCCACGAGCCTGTCACGCGGTCTGGGCGACTTCCCATTTTGCCACGACTGCATCTCTACGCTCCTGTGGAACCTCTGCCTTGAAACGGGAGGGTCCCCAAGACTCTGAAGAGCTCTGACTAAAACAATGACTCAAGCTTGCCCAGGGCGAGTGGCTGGTATAGGTGCCCCTTCACGAAGGCTGGGGGGACTCCAAGGCACTGGGACCAAAGAACAAAACAGTGGGTTCTGATCTTGGTTCCACTATTTCGGAGCTAGGAAAACAGGACTCCAGTGTCTGACTACAGGAACGAAAAATACACATAAATACAGCAGAGTGGGTGCCGGGTGCTAATATGAAGTACCTACTCCGTGCCAGGCACGTTCAGTTAGGCCGTTTAACCTGCTAAACAGGGAGTCGTACATTTCCAATGGAAAGAAGAGAGCTCAGGTTTAGTTATTTGCCTCAAATCAAGAAGCTACCCAGTGGGGCCTCGGATTGCACCATGATCAGGACTCAGAGCTCTGGGCCCAGGTGCATTAGATCACCTGCAGGTTCGTCTGTCCTTCCCACACCGAGGACGATGCCCAGGCCCTCTCCCAAGGTCCTGACTTCGCTGCCCTGGGGCGGGGCCAGGCTTGGGTGTTTCTTATGTGCCCAGGCGCTCTAAGCAAGTGCAGAACCACTGAACCGGCATGAATTCCAGTCCCCCCAGATGTAAGATCCTGTGACTCCAAGGAGGGAGGGTTTAGTGGCTTCCTCTTCCTAAAGCAGGCAGCGTCCTGAAGACCTGAGAGGCTCTTCTGTGCGCCGCAGGTGGTTTTAAATGTAAGCCAATCCAACAAACCCTGATTATCCTGGAGAGAAGGCCTGAAACAGCCCTTTTCCTCTTCCCACCAAGAGGCACAAGGAGACAGATGTGGGGTCCTGAGGGCCGGGGCAGGGCCTGAGAGGGAACGGAGAGTGGACAAGCGAGGCTACAGCACAAAGAGCCACCCGCCAGCCTCAGGCTCCGAGCACGCGGGAGAAGCCTGCTTCTGAAGCGTGGGCCCAGCCAGGGTGGAGGCCGGGGCGCAGAGCCAAGGCCCAAGGAAGAGGAAGGCTCCAAGGCCCCAGAGACCCAGGAAAAACCACCGTCATCTCAAATTCACCACCGAGAAACCTCAGCCCGGCTTCTGGGTCCTCAAGCCTTCTAGTAACCTTTCTACAGAAAGAAATGCAGGCGGGCTAAGGTCAGACGCTGAAATACTCAGCTGAGACCGATCAGTGGCTGCGGAACGCTCGGGGCCATCACAGAAACAGAAACAACTCCCTGTAAAAACCCAATGCTCGCCGCCCTTCAAACCCTATCAACTCTCCCCCATCTGGATCGCTGCTCAAACCCGCCTCGGACACACCCTCCTACACAGCCGCTTCCACAGAGCTTCTGGGCCGGCTGGTCTGGTCCAACCTGTTGCCCTGGGTCCCGAGGACACACAGGTGAGGTGGGTGACCCACTTGAGCCATGATGGGATGAGGCCAGGCCTTGGGTGGGGGTCCGCAGCAACCCAGGCGGCCCCCCCCCGGAGCCCTGCGGTGGCCCGGCTGCCCCGTGGCTAGGGGGCACCCCAGTGCGTGGCCAGGCCCTGCTCCGGAAGGCGGCACAGACCAGAGGCAGGCAGAGCTCCAGGGCTCGGCAGCCACCCACCCTGACCACACCCCTCACCCATCCCGGCACGGGGGCACTGGGTCACCCCGTTCACCCCGAGCCCAGCCCTAGGGCTTCTTCGTGTCTCCTGAGGCCGCCGTCCCCGTCCCCGCACAGCCGCAGAGCCAGGACCCCCGCTCCTCCAGTCCGGGGTCCTCGGAGCCCCGCCCCGCAGCCCCTGCGTCTCAGCTGGCCCAGACTTCAGTCAGTGAGGTCACTGATAGGGTGATGAGGGGCCGTAACGCCCCTCTCCCCCCAGGGGATAATCCCAGTGGCTCCCTCCCCGACCAGCATTCCTGGTGGCAGCCTCCGGCGGGCTTTCCTCCGCCGGGTCCTTCCTAGGCGATTTAACCTGACCTGTGCTCCCTGTTTGCTCAGGAATTACGTTTCTAACATTTTGAGAATTATACTGCGACAGTGTGTAAACATATTTTTCCAAAATTAAAATACACGCTCAACAAACAAAATTCAGAAAATATAAACAAGTCCCACAGAGAGCACGCCGTGGACGGTCTCGGCCCGTCTGCCAGTGTCCTCTCTCGGGCTCGCTGCCCGCGGGCCGGCCGGCTGCACCCCTCCCACCGCGGCCCGAACCGCGGCCTGAGCCCACGCCCGGCTCACCTGCGGGCGGAACTGCCGGAACTCTGCCCGCCCCGCCTGCAGACGGAACGACCGGACCCCCCGCCCGACCCACCTGCAGATGGGGCGACCTGAGCCTCTGCCCTGCACACCTGAGGACGGAGAGCTGGACCCCGCCCCACCACCCACAGTCCAGGCAGGGCCGCCAAGCCCCGCGGGCCGCACGCGGGGAACTCGGGGCTCCTTCGCGCCAGGACTGGGGGGCTCTCAACTCCACGAGAACACGCCGACTGGACCCGGAGACCCCGCCCCCCTGCCCGGCGCCTACCTGCGTACGGATGTGTCGTGACCGGCGCACACGTCGCCGCGCATGCGCACCCGGGGGCGGGGTCTAGCGGCGGCCGGGCGCTACCAAAGCGTTAGCCGGGGGGGCCTCGGGCTGTACCACCAGC